>NW_022590502.1:0-13159 GCF_004348235.1 Phoca vitulina | reverse complement strand
GACAGAATGGGAGAAGATATTTGCAAATGACATATCAGATAAAGGGCTAGTATCCAAAATCTATAAAGAACTTATCAAACTCAACACCCAAAGAACAAAGAATCCAATCAAGAAATGGGCAGAAGACATGAACAGACATTTTTCCAAAGAAGACATCCAAATGGCCAACAGACACATGAAAAAGTGTTCAATATCGCTCGGCATCAGGGAAATCCAAATCAAAACCTCAATGAGATACCACCTCACACCAGTCAGAATGGCTAAAATTAACAAGTCAGGAAATGACAGATGTTGGCGGGGATGCGGAGAAAGGGGAACCCTCCTACACTGTTGGTGGGAATGCAAGCTGGTGCAGCCACTCTGGAAAACAGTATGGAGGTTCCTCAAAAAGTTGAAAATAGAGCTACCATATGATCCAGCAATTGCACTACTGGGTATTTACCCCAAAGATACAAAAGTAGGGACCCGAAAGGCTACGTGCACCCCGATGTTTATAGCAGCAATGTCCGCAATAGCCAAACTGTGGAAAGAGCCAAGATGTCCATCGACAGATGAATGGATAAAGAAGATGTGGTATATATATACAATGGAATATTATGCAGCCATCAAAAGGAATAAGATCTTGCCATTTGCAACGACGTGGATGGAACTGGAGGGTATTATGCTGAGCGAAATAAGTCAAACAGAGAAAGACATGTATCATATGATCTCACTGATATGAGGAATTCTTAATCTCAGGAAACAAACTGAGGGTTGCTGGAGTGGGGGGTGGGATGGGAGGGATGGGGTGACTGGGTGATGGACACTGGGGAGGGTATGTGTTCTGGTAAGCGCTGTGAATTGTGCAAGACTGTTGAATCTCAGATCTGTACCTCTGAAACAAATAATGCAATATATGTTAAGAAAGAAAAAAAGAAGAAGAAGAATGTAGCAGGAGGGGAAGAATGAAGGGGGGGAAATCGGAGGGGGAGAAGAACCATGAGAGACGATGGACTCTGAAAAACAAACTGAGGGTTCTAGAGGGGAGGGGGTTGGGAGGATGGGTTAGCCTGGTGATGGGTATTGAGGAGGGCACGTTCTGCATGGAGCACTGGGTGTTATGCACAAACAATGAATCATGGAACACTATATCTAAAACTAATGATGTAATGTATGGGGATTAACATAACAATAAAAAATTTTAAAAAAAACTATAGTAGGCAACAGCAATAGTATAATCTGGAGATTTTGGACTAAAGACAAAGACTTATTTATATAGATTCTCCTTGATTGTATTCTCTGTCTACATATGATTCTTGGCAGTTTTAATTTGGATTTCTGTCTTGCTTAAGATTTAACTCTCAAGTAATTATGTTTTATAACACATTTGGGTCCTTAAGTTTGAATGGGTTCAGCATGGTACATTAGGGCATGTTAGACTCATCTCACCAATGTATTAGAATCTTTCCATTCTGGCATCAAGTGAAAAAAACTTTAAATGATGATGAACTTAGAATTTTAATAGACTATAATTAATCTTCTGTAGCTTTTTTAAAAATGTGAATCTAATGTATCTGCTTTCTATCCTAATTATAATATTGGTTACAAAAGTGTAATTTGTCATGCAAAACAGCTTTTACATTACATTAAAGTCAAAGTAGTACAGTTGGTAGAAGTTTACTGGTTTTGAATACTAACACATAATAAATACTCTAAGAAGTTAAAAAAAAAAAAGAAAGAAAGAAACGGGCAGAAGACATGAACAGACATTTTTCCAAAGAAGACATCCAAATGGCCAACAGACACATGAAAAAGTGCTCAACATCGCTCGGCATCAGGGAAATCCAAATCAAAACCTCAATGAGCTATCACCTCACACCAGTCAGAATGGCTAAAATTAACAAGGGAGGAAATGATAGATGTTGGCGGGGATGCAGAGAAAGGGGAACCCTCGTACACTGTTGGTGGGAATGCAAGCTGGTGAAACCACTCTGGAAAACAGCATGGAGGTTCCTCAAAAAGTTGAAAATAGAGCTACCATACGATCCAGGAAATTGCACTACTGGCTATTTACCCCAAAGATACAAATGTAGGGATCCGAAGGGGTACGTGCACCCCGATGTTTATAGCAGCAATGTCCACAATAGCCAAACTGTGGAAAGAGCCAAGATGTCCATCGACAGATGAATGGATAAAGAAGAGGTGGTATATATATATGGTGGAAGATCTTGCCATTTGCAACAACGTGGATGGAACTGGAGGGTGTTATGCTGAGCGGAATAAGTCAATCAGAGAAAGACATGTATCATATGACCTCACTGATATGAGGAATTCTTAATCTCAGGAAACAAACTGAGGGTTGCTGGAGTGGGCGGGTGGGGTGGGAGGGATGGGGTCACTGGGGGACAGACACTGAGGAGAGGATGTGCTATGGTAAGCGCTGTGAATTGTGCAAGACTGTTGACTCACAGACCTGTACCTCTGAAAGAAATAATACATTATATGTTAAGAAAAAAAAAAAAGAAGATAGCAGGAGGGGAAGAATGAAGGGGGGGGAAATCAGAGGGGGAGATGAACCATGAGAGATGATGGAAGTCTGAAAAACAAACTGAGGGTTCTAGAGGGGACAGGGGTAGGAGGATGGGTTAGCCTGGTGATGGGTATTAAAGAGGGCACGTTCTGCATGGAGCACTGGGTGTTATGCACAAACAATGAATCATGGAACACTACATCAAAAACCAATGATGTAATGTATGGTGATTAACATAATAATAAAAAAATTTAAAAATTAAAAAATAGTAAGGAAATTTAAAAAAAAAAGAAAATACTTAATCTTTGCCATTCTGATAAATAAAGCCAGTCCTATAACACTATAGGTTTAACTTGCTTGTCTTTGATTCCTAGGATGCACTGAACATCTTTTACTAAATTAATTGATAATTGACTGTATTGGCTTTTATAAAATCTGGCCATTCACACATAGATCGTATATGTAAATTAACATAATAATAATGTAACTGGATTGATTTAATGAAGCCACTGCATGAAGGGTAGGGTGCTGTGTTAACATAAGATCATTCTGACCCTTGAAGGGAGATTTTGGGGTTTGCTAATAACAAAATATAGAGAATAATGGCATTTCAAAGTTGGAAGGATGGCAGAATATTCTAATTTAGCAGTTTTAAAACAGCAAAATTCTTTTTTAAGCAAAACATTTTTATATTAAAACCTAATAAATAAAACAGGGGTGCTCTGGTGGCTCAGTTGTTAAGCGTCTGCCTTCAGCTCAGGTCATGATTGCAGGGTCCTGGGATCGAGCCCCACATCAGGCTCCCTGCTCAGCGGGAAGCCGCTTCTCCCTCTCCCACTCCCCCTGCTTTATTCCCTCTCTCCCTATCTCTCTGTCAAATAAATAAGTAAATAAATAAATAAAATCTAAAAAAAAAAAACAACCTAATAAACAAAACAGACAAAATGGGTCTGCTCTAGGGGGCAATGGGAAGATAGAATTCAGCTTGTCTTTTTCTCCTTCTGACTCCCAGGTGACTCAGAAATAGCTCACAATTTGAAAACCAACAAAGATGGCATGATAGTTTTATACTCCGAACTGGTCCTCTGCTTTCTTGGAACACAGAACAAGGACAGATAAATCATTCAGAACATGTCTGCTGACCACAGTGGAATGAAGCAAAAAATTAAAAACAAACAGACCACTAGAAAATTCCCCCTCTTTGTAAAATAAGCAATACACGTCTAAATAAACTGAATGTGAAAGAAGAAACAACAAAGAATATTAGGAAGCATTTTGAACTGAATAATGATGAAAGTGCAGCCATTAAACTGTGTGAAATGCAGCTAAAACCCCAAGGCGGAAATATACTGCCTGAAGGTGCATATATTAGAAAATATAATAGGCTGAAAATCAGTTACCTAAGTATCCAAACCCCAGAAACTGAAGAAAAAAATGAACCCCAAGAAAATGAAGGAAAGGAAAACATAAAAACACAATGTGAAGAAATGGAGAATAAATTTATTAATAAAAAAACAGAAAACCAAGAAGCAGTTCTTAGAGAAGACTGATCAAATTAATAGACTTCTAGGAAATGTGACCAAAAAAGGAAGAAATGAGAGAAACCCCCAATATCAGACATTAAAAATGAAGATATCACTAGAGATGTTGCAGATATTAATAGATAATAAAAGGAGACTTCATGTGAATAAAGTTGAGAATTTCAGTCAAATTGACACATTTCCAGAAATTCCCTATCAAAACTGAAACAAGAAGTAAAAGATAAAAATAATCCCATATATATTAAATAAATTGAATCTAAAATTTAAACCCATTCCACTGTATGATCTCAAGACCTAGGTGTCTTTACCACTGAATTCTTCCTAACTTTTAAGGAAGAAGTAACATCAGTTTCTCACACTCTTTTCCAGAGATTAAGGGGGAAATGTTTGGGAGTGGGAGTGGGAGTGGGTGGGAAAATTTTCACCTCAATTTAGGAGGTCAGCCTAACTTGACAAGGATATTACAAAAAAGAGACTTTAAAAGCCAACATTTCTAATGAACATAGGTGCAAAAATCTTTAACTAAATATTAGCAATTTGAATTCAGTGATATATAAAATGATAATATAACCAACTGGCTGTTTACTCCAAGAATGCAAGTGTACCAGTTAATATTTTGCAATGATAATGTTGTTTGACAAAACACCCTAAAACGCAATGGCTCAAACAATAACCATTTGTTTAACCTACAAGTCTGCAAGTGGGTCTTTATAGTCCTAGTCATGGCTGGCTTCCTCAAATGTCTCTAAAAACTGCTGGTCGGAATGTAGATTGGTAAGAACATTGAAAAACTCTTTGGAATTATCTACTAATGCTGAACACATGCATTTTCTATGAACTAACAATTCCACACTTAAGTATATACCAGGAGGAAATGCATATATATGTTCTCAAAAAAGTGTACAAAATTGCTCATAGCCACACTATCTGTAATAGCTACAACATGGAAATTATCAAAATACCCATCAAAAGTAGGATGAACATATAAAGTATGGCATATTCATACAAGAGAATTCTATTTAATAATAAAATAATCACTGTAAGCAACTCTACCTATGGTTGAACAAAGGGGGCCAGACTTCCTTCCTCCCCCCACAAAAAAGGAGAAAAGAAAAAAGTATCATTTCATTTATAGTAATTTCAAAAACATGAAAAATTACTCCCTGGATTTAGAAGTCAGGTTAGTGGTTACCCTTTAGAATGCTGTGACTGGAAAGAGGATTGTGACTTACTCAAAATATTCTGTTTCTTCATCTGAGGACTTATTACATGGATGTATTCAGTATGTGCAAATTTGAGTTGTATACTTACATGTGATTTTCTGCATATGTGTTATGCTTAATTTTTAAAAGGTAATTTTATATGGCTCAAAATATACAGAAAAAATAGAATATAGAAATATATTATGCAGAAAACATAGAAAAGTCATATAGAGGAAAAAAGATGCCATTACAGATTAAGATGGCAAAGCACCAAGTGAGGGAAGACATTTTATATATATCAGATATACACAGCTGTCAAAGGACTTATGTCTAAAATACTTCCCACAAATCAAAAGGAAAACAGAGACAAGTCCTTTCTCCAATGTGCAAAGATTTGAATAGTCCCTTTACAAATAAGGAAACTCAAATTCCAATGAACATAAAAAAGATGTTCAACTTTATTAGTCATCAGGAAAATACGTATTAAAACCACCATGGGAGTCTACCACACACATACACCAGAATGGCTAAAATGAAAACAACTGTCAATACCAAGTGGCAGCAAGGTGGTGGAGCAATAGGAACTTCTATGCATTGCTGGTAGAAGTGTAAACTGGTACAACAAATCTGAAATACTGTGCAGCACTACCCAGTAAAGTTTGATACATATGATGTATACATTTGCTATGACCAGTAATTCTACCTGTAGACATATGTCAAACAGAAATGTTGTTTTCAAATGTTCTCCAAAAGCATGCACAAGAATGTAATAGGGAAATTATCTGGATTAACCAAAAACTTCAAAAAAAAAGTGTTCATTAATAATAGAAAGGATAAATCATCTGTGGAATATTCAAATAATAAAACAGTACATGGCTATGAGAAGAAACTAACTATTGCATCAAGCAAAATCACAGCTACCTTTCACTAGCTAGCATGATACTGAGCAAAAGAAGTTAAAGGAAAACACATATTCTGCATTATTCCATTTATATGAATTCATATGAATTTCAGAAAACAGACACAACTAATTAACAGTGTTAGAAGTGTGAACAGTAGTTACCTTTCAGGGAAGGTCATGACTGAGAGAGAGCAGGATAAGGCCATCATGCTGTGCACAATTTCCTGCACACAGACTGTGTTTCAACAAGTTTTTTTGAAAAGTAAATACTTGCATAGGAAAAAAAAAACCCAAACCAACCCATAAACAAAGTTAAAAGACAGGCCCTGAACTGAGAGATAATATTAACACATACAATTGACCACAGTTTAACATCCACAACATATGAAAAATTCTTACAAACCAATAAGAAAAAGACAACTACTCCTCTAAAAACATGCCAAATATGTAAACAGCTAATTCACAGCAGGTAATAGAAGGGGCCAAAAACAATAAAGAATATTCAATCTCCTGTTATCAGGGAAACATAAATTAATACAGTATTAGATATCCTTTTATACTCATCAGATTGCCAACAATCTGATAATGCCAAGTGAATGCTAAATGAAAACATGGGGCAATGAAGGGTTTCATAAACTGCCATAAATGTTCAGCCCGAAAACAGCTGGTTGAAGAATAAATTGATACAACTGCTTAGAAGAGCAATTTAGCAATATCTAGCAAATCTGAAGATGTACAGACCTGTTTATTCCCCCCCACCCCTGGCAATTCTATTCTTAGATGAATACTCTAGAGAAATACACACGGGTAAAAGAAAACATAAAAAGATGTTAAGTATACCAGGAATGAGTAATGGGAAACAACCAAAATGTTCATCAGTATGAGAACAGGTAAGTTAACTGTGGTATAGTAAAATCTCTATAACACAGTAAATGGGGTCCAAACATATACCCAGGTAAAATGAGGAGCTCAGCTATGAGGTCTTGTAATTCCTAAGATCCACTGTCTAGTTTGGCAATGCATGGTGGAGTTGTCTAATCCAGTTTAAATATCAATGAGAGTGATTCTAGGTCCTATGTTTGGAGAGGAATTACAGGAGAGCTCAGAATACTGAGATTTTCCCAGTTAGCTGTCACCTTTTATGAGGGCCATATTCAAGGAAATAAGGCTGGAAGGGTACTGGGGATAGGAGGACACATTCTGGTCTTATTCTCCAAAGATAAGTCTCATTATATCTAAATTTCACACTCCAAGGTTTCAGTGTATATTAATTCAACAGCATCCTAATGAACTAGAGCTATGGAAGTCAGCATTGAAATATCGCAAAAACATGAGGTTCAGTGAAAATATAAATTGCAAAATAATATGTAGGGTTTGATACAGTTCAACTCAAATTCCCAAATGGATAGACAATGTATTTTGTTCACTGATAACATATGTAACAAAGCATAAAACAATAATGGAAAGACAGACACCAGCTTCTGATTGTGGTTACTTTTCAAAGGGAGAGAAATGAAATCAGGGTAGTGTCTGAAGGAATTTTCAACTGTAGTTTATTGCATGTTACTTCTTTTAAGAAATCAGAAGCTGAAATAAAAAGGGGCGCCTGGGTGGCTCAGTTGGTTAAGCGACTGCCTTCGGCTCAGGTCATGATCCTGGAGTCCCGGGATCGAGTCCCGCATCGGGCTCCCTGCTCGGCAGGGAGTCTGCTTCTCCCTCTGACCCTCCTCCCTCTCATGCTCTCTGTCTCTCATTCTCTCTCTCTCAAATAAATAAATAAAATCTTTAAAAAAAAAAAAAAAAGAAATCAGAAGCTGATATGACAAAATGTTAAAGTTTGTTTCTGCAGGGGTGCCTGGGTGGCTCAGTCAGCTGGGCGTCTGCCTTCAGCTCAGGTCATGATCCCAGGGTCCTGGGATTGAGCCCTGCGTCAGGCTCCCTGCTCTATGGGGAGCCTGCTTCTCCCTCTCCCTCTGCTTGCTGCTCCCCCTGCTTGTGCTCTCTCTCTCTGTCAAATAAATAAATAATAAATTAAAATGATATAATTTGACCGAGATTACCAACTAATTACGATCTGTATCATAGAGCAGGGTTGCATTATGACTAAGCCCTAGGTACTTTTGCCTTTGTGGGCCCTTTCCTCAATAAAACATTAAAAGTTATGTTTTATGACTGCATTGTTATAAAGATGAATATAAGCTAGGCTAGATAATATTCTTTTTTTTTTCTTGTAATATATCTCTAGCCAAACTGACTAAATAAAAATAGAAAATATATAAATTATAAATACTAGGAAGAAAAGAGGGATATTACTACAGAACTTACAGAAATTAAAAAATAATAATAAAGGAATACAACACATAAGCCTATGCCAATAAACTCAACAATATGTATTATCAAGTGGCCCAGTTCCATGAAATACCCAAACTACTGAAAATCACTCACGAATAAAGAGATAACTTGTACAGCCCTGTCAAGAAATTTTAATTTATAGTTAAAAGCCCTCTAACGAAGAAAGCTCTAGCCCCATGAGATTTTAAAGGCTCATTCTATCAAACATTTAAGAAAAAAATCATACAGCTTCTATAAAATCTCTTCCAGAAAATAAAAGGGAAGACTCCAAACTCATTTAATGAGGCCAGAATTACCCTGATACCCTGAGACACAAGAAGAACTACAGATCATTATTCCTCATGAACATGGACATGATTCTCAGCAAAATAGTAGTAAGGCATATCACATAAAAATATTATCCTTCTATGGTATAAGCCTCATATACTTATTGGTTTTTTTTAAAAGATTTATTTATTTCAGAGGAGGGGAGAGTACAAGCGCAAGCAGCGGGAGGGGCAATGGGAGTAAGAAAATCCTCAAGCCAACTCCTCACTGAGCGTGGAGCCTGACAAGGAAATCAGTCCCAGAACCCTGAGATCATGACCTGAGCTGAAATCAAGAGCTAGCTGCTTAACCCAGTGAGCCACCCAGGCACCCCTAGCCTCATATAATTATGGTTTTAGACAGTCAAATCTGTTTTAAGGAAACAACAAAAATAAATAAATAGTAGTCTT
Organism: Phoca vitulina; assembly: GCF_004348235.1. Lineage (NCBI taxonomy): Eukaryota > Metazoa > Chordata > Mammalia > Carnivora > Phocidae > Phoca > Phoca vitulina. Next base: position 3,938 of record NW_022590502.1, on the reverse strand, counting down.
CTATACTTATTCATTTATTTACCATTTCTAGTACTTTCTAGTTCCTCCTTTAGATCCAGGTTTCCAACTTGTTTCTTTTTACCTCTACCTGAAAAACTTTCTTTGGCATATCTGATAGTACATATCTGCTGTTACTAAATTCTCTCAGTTTTATTGTGAGAAAATGTCTTTATTTTACTTTCATTTTTGAACTATACTTCCACTGAATATTGAATTCTAAATTGACAGGTTATTTTGTTTTTGTTTTTTTTTTTTGTAGCAATCTGAAGATGTCATTCCACTATACTTTGGCCTGCATTGTTTCTGAGAAGAAGTGGCTATTAATCTTATGTTCAACCACATGTAATAACTCTCCCGCCCTCAAATCACCTTCCCACCCCCAAATCATTTATAATTTTCTCTTTATTTTTCTTTTAGGGTTTTCCTGTTTGTTTTTCAGCAGTTTAAATATTTGTGCATAAGTGTGGTTTTCAATATATTTATTCTGCTTGGAATTTTCTAGCTTTTAATATTTATGGTTTGCTATTCTTCATTATCATTTTGCTATGGTTAGGAAATGTTATTCTATAATAAATTTTATATGCTATTTTGTTCAGATTTTATTCTGCATCACTTTTTCTGGGACTGTGATTACATGTATATTATACAGTTTGATATTTTCTCACAGAGCAATGATGTCCTGTTCTATTCAAAGTAGTTCCCTCTGTATTCCATTTTGGACATCCTTTTTTTAACTGAGTTGTCATCAAGTTCACTGATCCTTTATTCTGTAGCATTTACTCTGATGTTCGCCCATCCAATATATTTCATAGTTTAACATTTTATGTTTTGACTTATGACCTTTTTGATTTAATTTTTGTATAAGATGGAAGTTACTGTCAAGGTTCTTTTTCCTTATCTATGTACAACTGTTTCAACACAACTGTTTCCCCTCTGAATTCTACCCATAAACACAGTATGTCTCTCCATTTATTTAGGTTTTCTTTTAGTTCATCATTTTGTATTTTGTAGTTTTTTAGCATAACATGTAAGTATTTTATTTGTTCATGGCTATTGTAAATGCTATTGTGTTTTAAACTTGTTTTATATTGTTAATGCTAGTATATAGAAATTTGTTCATTCTATACACTAAACAAACTATCTGAAAAAAATTCAGAAAATGGTCCCATTTATAACAGCACCTTAAAGAATAAAATACTTAAGAATACACTTAACTAAAAAGGTGAAAGATCTGAATGTTAATAAAAATATTTTGATGAAAATGAACTAAAGAACGCACAAACAAATGAAAAGATTCCACGTCCATGGATTAGAAAACTTAATATTGTTAAAATGTCCATACTACCCAAAGTGATCTACAGATTCAATGCAATTCCTATCAAAATCCCAATGGCATTTTTACAGAAACAGTAGCATATTCACAATAGCCAAAATATGGAAAAAATCTTAATGTCCATCAAGAGATAAATGGATAAAGAACATGTGGTATATACATATAATGGAATACTATTCAGCTTTAAAAAAGAAGGAAATTCTGCAATATACAACAACATGCTTGAACCTTAAGGACATTATACTGAAATAAGATGGTTATAGAAAGACAAATATTAAATAAGTCCACCTATGAAATCTAAAACAGTCAAATTCATAGAATCAAAGAGTGGAATGGTGGTTGCCAGGGAATGAAGGAGGGGGAAATGGGTAGTTAATAAGCAATGGGCATGAAGTTTCAGCTAAGCAAGATGAACAAGTTCTAGAGATTTGTTGTAAAACATTGTATCTATCAATACAACACTATGTGGTACACTTAAAAATTGTTAAGAGGGTAGATCTCAGATTAAGTGTTCTTACTATAATAAAATCTTTAAGAAGCTAAATCAAGTGGTGCCTGGGTGGCTCAGTTGGTTAAGCATCTGCCTTCAGCTCAGGTCATGATCTCAGGGTTCTGGGATCAAGCCCCATGTCAGGCTCCCTGCTCAGCAGGGAGTCTGCTTCTTCTTCTTCCTCTGCCCCTTCCCCCAACTTGTACACTCGCTCACTCTCGCTCTCTCACCTTCTCTCAAATAAAATCTTTAAAACAAACAGGCGGGGAAGGAAAGATGGCGGAGGAGTAGGGGACCCTATTTCAACTGGTCCCCGGAATTCAGCTGGATCTCTACCAGACCACTTGAGCACCCACGAAATCAGCCTGAGATGTAAGAAGATCTGGATCTCTACAAACAGAATATCGCAGGCAGTCGGTTTCGAGGTAGGAAGCGGAGAGCCATGATTCCATAGGCAGATATTGGAGGAAAAACGGCAGCGGGAGGGAGCCTGGCCATGGGGATCCTACACCGCCGGTGAGCGACAGCCTCGATCGCTGGGGACAGGGCACAGACTCGCAGACTGGTAGTGGCAGGGAAAGGACTTTAGGGCAGCCCCTGGGGCGGAAACCCAGAGCAGCGGGGTCGCACATGGGAACTGGGAGCGGCTGGCGGTTTTAGAAGCACAAAGGGCAGAGACATGCCCCAATCTGGAGACAGGACTGGGAACGCTGCGGAGGGGTGCACAACCCAGGACGCTGCAGTTTATAGCAGCTCCGACAGAAACGGAGACAGTGTGGCCTGGAGAGATCACTGAAGAACAGACTGTGATCTCTCTGCTCTGAGGCAGACAGTTGGAAACGGTCTCTTCTGCTCTGACTCGTGGAAGAGATGTTGAAAACCACCAGGGAAAGCCGCCAGAGAACAAAAGCCCCCAAAACTGATTCCCACTGAGCCCATACCCGGCCACAGGGGGGCAGGGCAACTCCGCCCAAACAGGGTTGCCGGAGTAACAGCGTGCCAGGCCCCTCCCCCAGAAGACAGGCTGGGAAAACAAGAGGCCAGCAACCCTAAGGTCCCTAGAAAACAGGTGCATCTTGCTTGGGTTCTGGTCAGTAATTTGGACTCTATACATTCCCTCAACCACCCATCAACAGAATGACTACGAGGAGGAACCCTCAAAATAGAAAAGACTCAGAGATTATGACTTATGCTGCAGATTTACAAATGGATGCAGATATAACCAAGATATCGGAGATGGAATTCAGGATAGCAATTGTGAAGACAATAGCTAGAATGGAGAAATCAATTAATGGCAACATAGAGTCTCTAAGGGCAGAAATGAAAGCTGAATTGGCAGAACTTAAAAATGAGATCCAATCCAATCTAGATAATCTAACAGCTAGGGTAAGTGAGGCAGAAGAATGAATAAGCGACCTGGAAGACAATAGAATAGATAAAAAGGGAAAAGAGGAGGCCAGGGAAAAACAACTCAGAATCCATGAAAATAGAATCAGAGAAATAAGTGACACCATGAAGCGTTCCAATGTCAGAATAATTGGAATCCCGGAGGGAGTGGAGAGAGAGAGAGGACTAGAAGATGTATTTGAGCAAATCGTAGCTGAGAACTTCCCTAATCTGGGGAATGAAACAAACATTCGCATCCTAGAGGCAGAGAGGACCCCTCCCAAGATCAAGGAAAACAGGCCAACACCCCGGCATGTAATAGTAAAACTTGCAAATCTTAGAACCAAGGAAACCATCTTAAGGGCAGTTAGGGGGAAGAGATTCCTTATGTACAGAGGGAGGAACATCAGAATAACATCAGACCTATCCACAGAGACCTGGCAAGCCAGAAAGGCCTGGCAAGACATATTCAGGGTACTAAATGAGAAGAACATGCAGCCAAGAATACTTTATCCGGCAAGTCTGTCACTTAGAAATGATGGAGAGATGCAGAGCTTCCACAACTGGCAGAAACTGAAACAATATGTGACCACTAAGCCGGCCCTGAAAGAAATATTAACGGGGGTTCTATAAAAGGAGAAAGACCCCAAGAGTGATCTACAACAGAAATTTACAGGGACAATCTATACAAACAAGGTCTTCACAGGCAACATGATGACAATAAATTCA
>NW_022590501.1:0-13161 GCF_004348235.1 Phoca vitulina | reverse complement strand
AGTAAGCCCTCTCAGTAAGCAAGCATCTGGCTTCAGAGGTGATCTGTGTAAGGTAAGTACATCCCAGATCACTAATGTTTGAACTCACACATTTAATGTCTTCCCCCTATTTTAAGACTAAATTCTTTCTTTCCCCCTGAAGCATTTTTTCCCATACCTATCTATAGTGTTTAGAGTTCTGAATGTGTTATTCAGTGAATGTCTTATGGGAGAGAGTATGGGTTTTCTCTCCCAACTAATCCCTGGGACTTCTGAATTCCTAACAGCATTTCACACACTAACAAAAGCACTGCCTATCTACCTTCTTAGATGCTCCCAGATGTCCAGGTTGGGGAAGACTGGTTCTCAAAAACCTTCCAACTTATCCTGATATTTTCTAATCCTTTTGGATTTTACATGTTTTACCTTTCCTCAAGGTAGCAAACGGAGAAATGCTTTAGGAAAAAATTAATAGGCCAAAGTGCCTAAAATTTAAAATCAAACAATGAAACTGAATCGATTTTAATGTGAACCTATATATCTCATTCCTATCGTTATTAGCCATTTATAATTATTCATGTCTCTGTTACCTTTTCATTAAACAAAATGTATTACTTCAGAAATCTTATTGTTCTATAAAAAATTTTAAAAAATAAATCCTATTTATTTTCTTAGTCTTGTGAAAATCAAGGTTTCCACCAGAAGCAATTTTTTTTTAATTTTTTTATTGTTATGTTAATCCCCATACATTACATCATTAGTTTTAGATATAGTGTTCCATGATTCATTGTTTGTGCATAACACCCAGTGCTCCAAGCAGAACGTGCCCTCCTCAATACCCATCACCAGGCTAACCCATCCTCCCAACCCCCTCCCCTCTAGAACCCTCAGTTTGTTTTTCAGAGTCCATTGTCTCTCATGGTTCTTCTACCCCTCCAGTTTCCCCCCCTTCATTCTTCCCCTCCTGCTACATTCTTCTTCTTCTTTTTTTCTTTCTTAACATATATTGCATTATTTGTTTCAGAGGTACAGATCTGAGATTCAACAGTCTTGCACCAGAAGCAATTTTCTAGTAGGAAATTACATTAGAAGTTTGGAAACAGACAGACCTGTTTATAGTCTACTTTATTATTTTTTATTTTACAACATGGAAAATAGATAATTTGTGTATCTATGTACAGAGTTTGTGAAGTTGTGAGGTTCACATTAAATAACTTACCAAGAAATAAATACATAAAACAAAATAAAATAATTAGAATTCAATAGTGAGATGATAGTCACAAAGACATCACATCCACATGTTGATTTTTATTAAAAAAATAAAGTCTTACATTCTTTGAGTAAAAAAAACAAAACAAAACAAAACAAAAACTTAGAAGAAGAAAAAACAAAGCCCAATTGGAAAAATGAAAAAAAAAAAAAAAAAGGAGTATGCAATTCAAAGAAAAGGCGAGGTAATTAATCCTTAAAAATAGGGAAAACACTTAATCTCACAATAAGAAATTAAAACTAAATTCGGTTGCCATTTCTCATCATCATTTAACAATAACATTGCATTGGAGAGGCTGGGGAAAAATGCAATTCTTACATTGCTGGTTGAAATACAAAAATGCTCTAAGCCCTATGGAAGGAATACAAACAGAAAAATGAAAAGCAAAACAGATAAAGCTTTTAAGGTGCTTAATATTGACTTGGTACGTAAGAACAGCTACTTAGTCAACTCTATAATACGAACTTTAGAGCCTGAAAAAAAAATAGCATACTAGAAAGTTACAGAAATGAAGAGAACAAAAGAAAGAATAGAAAAAAAGAAGAAAGGAAGGAGAAAAAGACTTGGTCTCCTGGTTTATAGAAAACAGTAAATATATGTATTTCCACAGAGGTCAATTTGAACAGTATAAGTCAATAGTGTAAGTACAAATGAACCTAGAATTTATATTCTCTCCCATGAAGAACAGTCAGGAGTAAAAGTAGCTTTCATAAATCTGTCATTTAATCCAATCTCAGAAAAGAAATCTCTGTTACCAAGGAGAACCAAGGGCCAGTCAATGTATGTTCATAAATGATGTGATCAGGCCAAGGAATAGTAGAAATATCCTTTCAAGGGGAGATTCCAAATGCAGAGAAATACTGGATATTAAAATGGGTAGTCAGCATCTGAGGTCACTTTGGAACACAAATATCTTTTCTCAAGTCATTTGATGAACAGTTTTCCCCAGAGTTTCTGAAACTTTGGTTCAGGTCAGTCTGCTAACACATATCCACTTAGCAATAGATTTGTTTCTGAGAAGCATGTTTTGTATGAGGAAGGTAGTATTCATTTATTGCCCTGGAGGGATAGAACCTCTAAATATATTTTAAAGCTATGCATTCTCCCTGCAGAAGAGGTAGATTCAAGCCTTGGAGAAATTATTTCTGTAATATATTACTATTGACATTTTTAATCAATTCTCATTAAAATAATAATTCTGATTATTAATCAGAATTAATTTAATATAATAAAATAATAATTCTGATTATTCATTTTTGATTCCCATAACAACTATACTTCTGATAGGTAAGGTTTTTGACTACCCTTCTTTACTTAGCTCCCCATCTTGACTATAAGACTGTGTCTACCAGGGCGCCTGGGTGGCTCAGTCGTTAAGCATCTACCTTTGGCTCGGGTCATGATCCCAGGGTCCTGGGATCGAGCCCCACATCGGGCTCCATGCTCAGCAGGAAGCCTGCTCCTCCCTCTCCTATTCCCCTTGCTTGCGTTCTCTCTCTCGCTGTCTCTCTCTCTGTCAAATAAATAAATAAAATCTTAAAAAAAAAAAGACTGTGTCTACCTATAAATTCAAGAAAACTTTATTTTCTTTTTTTTTTTTTTTTTTTTTAAGGATTTTATTTATTTATTTGAGAGAGAGAGAATGAGAGAGAGAGAACACATGAGAGGGGATAGGGTCAGAGGACGAAGCAGACTCCCTGCCGAGCAGGGAGCCCGATGCGGGACTCGATCCTGGGACTCCAGGATCATGACCTGAGCCGAAGGCAGTCGCCTAACCAACTGAGCCACCCAGGCGCCCAAGAAAACTTTATTTTCAATTTTCAGCTACTACAATGGTAAGATTTGAATTTTGCCCATGAGTAGCACATATCTGCTCTCTAGTACCTGAGCATTAATGAGGTTCTTCTTTCCATTCTAGAAGTTCTTAGTTCATCTCTTTCTTTGGGCTGCATTAGAACACCATGTACTAAATGGAGGAAGCAAATCAGTCTGTAGTGTCTGAGTTCATTTTTCGTGGACTTTGTGATTCAAGGGAGCTCCAGACCTTCCTCTTACTGCCTTTTTCTATGCTCTACCTGCTGACTGTTGTGGGCAACCTCCTTGTCGTGCTCTTATTCATCACGGATCCTCATCTCCATTCCCCAATGTACTTCCTCTTAGCCAACCTCTCATTTGTGGACTTCTGCCTTTCCTCAGTAACTACCCCTAAACTGACCACAGACTTCCTAAAGGATAATAAGACCATCTCCTTTGGCGGCTGCATGACCCAGATCTTCTGTGTGCATTTTTTTGCTGGGGGGGAGATGGTACTGCTGGTGACAATGGCCTATGATCGTTATGTGGCCATCTGCAAGCCACTCCATTACTCCAGCATCATGGACAGACAAAAGTGCATCGGGCTAGTTTTGATATCATGGATCATTGGCTTTGTGCATGCCATGAGCCAACTAGCCATGATTTTAGATCTGCCCTTCTGTGGACCCAGAATAGTGGACAGTTTTTTCTGTGATATCCCTTTGGTGATTAAACTGGCCTGCATGGATACATATACTCTGGGAATGTTGATAAAGGCTGACAGCGGGATCTTGGCAACAACTTGCTTCATTCTCTTACTGATCTCCTACACCTATATCCTAGTGACTGTTCGCCTTCATTCTAAGGATGGAGCATCAAAGGCACTCTCTACCTGTACTTCCCACATCGCGGTGGTGCTGCTCTTCTTTGGACCCTGCATCTTCATCTATCTGTGGCCACTCAGCATCACTTGGGTGGACAAGTTTCTTGCTGTGTTTTACACAGTAATCACACCTCTCCTGAATCCAGTCATTTATACACTGAGAAATAAAGAGATTAGGAATGCCATAAAGAGACTGATAAGTCAGCATATGGATTCACAGGATAATTTTTAGTTTTCTCATGTAATCAGAAAATGCATCCCAATTTGGCCACATTTTGACCTAAAAACTAAACTGGAAATGTGACTTATTCATATCTATAAGATTGAAGTATTCCCAGATATATGGTTTGTGTTTATTCCATTATAAAAATATGTTCAAAAATCCAACACTTGGGATGCCTGGTTGGCTCAGTCAGTTAAGCGTCTGATTCTTGATTTTGGCTCAGGTCACAATTTCAGGGTCCTGGGATCCAGCCGTGTATGGGGGTCCTTGCTCATCATGGAATCCGCTTGAGGATCCTCTCTTCCTCCATACCTCCCCCCAACGCCCGCGACTGTCTGTCTCACATAAATGAATAAAACTTTTTTAAAAATCCAACACTTGTATTCTTACCACTTGGAGAGGATAATAAGTGATAATCATAGTTTGCATAATTGTTACTGTCTTTGCTTATTAAGTGGTTTGTGAAGACTGAAAAACACCATTTAGGTATATATAACCCAGGAACATCCTTTTTCTCTTTTTCCCCAAACCACACATTCCTTTTTCTCTAGAACTCCATATAGAATAATTTTAGGTATTAAAACTCCAAGTGGCATTTTTGAGTTTATATTCACTCTATCCTTTAAGCTTTCATATTTTTCAAATGCCAATTTAGTATTACTCAAATTCTAAGTGGAATTAGCAGTTAAGAGTGTGTAGTAGGAGTCCAAGATGGCAGAGGAGTAAGAGACCTTATTTTCCTCTGGTCCAGGAATTCAGCTAGATAGCTATCAAATCATTCTGAACACTTGTGAACCCCACCATAGATCTAAGAAAATTGCTGCAAGTCTAGAAATTGAAAAGGAACCACTTTCTGCAATGTAGGAGGTATGAAGGGAATCCAAGATGACGTATGGGAAGATAAATCACGGTGGCAGGGAGCCTACATAAGCTGGCTACCACAAAGTGATATAGCAGAAGAGCACAAAATCAGAACTTTTAGAAATCAGCTCCAGTGAGGGATATTCTTGTCTGAGGGTGCTCAGGTGGTGAAGTGGGGCAGAATACTAGGTGGGAAAGTGTGGTCTCAGGATCCTTAGGGTCACAGGAAGACCAGGGGTGCCTGAGTGCAGCAGAGCTCCAGGCATCGGAGTGGGGAAGCCATCTGAGGGCTCTCAGCTCAGGGTTGCAATATACCATGAACCATGGCACTGTTGGGTGACCACTCTCCTACCAGGGGCCCAACAAGCGGGTGCAGAACTGGCAAGACCCCCCTTCCTCCCCTGGGAGGAGTGATGGAGGGGTGTGCTGCAGGAGGAGAATGCTGCAGGAGTCTGCAGGGTTTGGAGACTCAAAACAGGGTCGAGTACCTGTGAGAGAAACACTTGGTCACAGGCCAGGTGAGCAGGGAGTGAGAAGGGAGACCAGGGAGACAGGAGTGACTGACTGCTTTTCCCTAGGGCGCAATGAAGATTGGAGCACAGGGCTTTCAGCTCCTGTCTGAAGATTAGGAGGCCACCATTTTCATTCTAGCCTCTAAAGCAATGTGGAAAGCCCTCAGGGAACAAAACCCACATAGAGCAATCTGGAGCAGCTTATTTAGCCTGCCCCTGGCAAGGGCGGTGCAATTCTGCCCTGGGCAAAAACACTTGAGAATCAATGCAACAGGCCCGTTCCCCAGAAGATCAGCAAGAACATCAGGCTGAGACCAAGTTTACTGATCATAGAGAACTGCAAAATTCCAGCACTAGGGGAAAACAGTATATAGAATTCATGTTTTTTCTTCTCCCACAATTCTTTAGTCTTTCCATTTAAATTTTTTTTCTCTTCCATTACTCTACCAAATTTCGTATTTTTTCAACTTTTTAAAAAATTTTTTAAATTTCATTTTTACAGTTACATTCTATACTTTCATCGTATTTAATTTTACTTTTGCATATATATAAGTTTTTCTTTCTTTACAATTTTGGAATGCAGTTTTTTCTAACAAACAGGCCAAAATAGACCCAGAATCTAGTGTATGGCTCTGTTCTTTTCACCTGTCTAATCATATTCACTCTTTTTTTCTTTTTCTACCTTTCTTTTTGTTAAAGCCATTTAAATATTCATCTTTACAGTTACATTCTATCCTTTCATTGTATTCAATTTTAATTTTGTATATATATATCAGTTTTTCTTTTTTCACCATTTTGAGTTGTAGTTTCTTCTAACAAACCCACCAAAATACACTCAGGATATAGTGTATTGCTTTGTTCTGTTCACCTGTTTATATTCCTTATTTTTTTTCTTTCTTTTTCTCTTTTTTTCCCTCTTTTAATTTTCATTTTTACACTTACATTCTATCCTTTCATTGTACTTAATTTTATTTCTTCACATATGTAAGTTCTTTCTTTACAATTTTGGGATCCAGTTTTCTAAAAAATATACCAAAATACACACAGTATCCAGTGTATTGCTCTATTCTGTTCATCACTTTGGTTATATTTTCTCTCTTTTTTTAATTTTAATTTTTTTTTAAGTTTCAGGTATCTTCATTTGTTTAGTGTTTATTTCTCTGGGGTCACTGTTGCCATTTTAATATTTTGTTCTCTCATTCACCTATTCTTCTCTGGACAGAATGACAAGATGGAAAAACTGACCTCAAAAGAGAGAACAAGAGGTGCCTGGGTGACTCAGTTGGTTAAAGCAGCTGCCTTTGGCTCAGGTCATGATCCCAGAATCCTGGGATTGAGCCCTGGTTCGGGCTCCCTGCTCAGCAGAGAGGCTGTTTCTCCCCTTCCCTCTGCCTGCCGCTCCACCTACTTGTTCTGTCTATCTCTCTGTCAAATAAATAAATAAATAATCTTTAAAAAAAAATAGAACAAGAGGCAGTACTCAGGGACTTAATCAGTATGGATAGAAGTAAGATGTCAGAACTACAGTTCAGAATAATGATTATAAATTCCTACCTGGGCTTGAAAAACGCATAGAAGACACTAGAAAATCCCTTTCTGGAGAAATAAAAGAACTAAAATCTAATCAAGTCAAAATCAAAAAGGCTATTAATGAGATGGAATAAAAAATCGAGGCTCTAACTGCTAGGATAAATGAGGCAGAAGAGAGAATCTGTGATATAGAAGACCAAATGATGAAGAAAAAAGAAGCTGAAAAAAAGAGATAAACAACTACTGGATCACAAGAGGAGAATTTGAGAGATAAGTGATACCATAAAGTCAGACAATACTAGAATAATTGGGACCCTGGAAGAAGAGGAAAAAGAAAGAGAGAGAGGTCCAGAAGGTATATTGGAGCACATTATAGTGCAAAACTTCCTTAATCTGGGGAAAGAAACAGGCATTCAAGTCCAGGAGGCACAGAGAATCCCCCTCAAAATCAATAAGAATAGGTCAACACCCTGACATATATTAGAGAACTTGTAAATCTCAGAGACAAAGAGAAAATCCTGAAAGCAGCTCGGGACAAGAGGTCTGTAACCTAAAAGGGTAGAAATATTAGACTGGCAGCAAACCTATCCACAGAGACCTGGCAGGCCAGAAAGGACTAGAATGTATATTCAGGGAGCTAAATGAGAACAATATGCAGCCAAGAATTTTTTATCCAGCTAAGATGTCACTGAAAATAGAAGGAGAGATAACAAACTTCCAAGACAAACAGAAACTAAAACAATTTGTGAGCACCAAACCAGCCCTACAAGAAATATTGAAAGGGATCCTATAAGCGAAGAAAGAGCCCAAAAGTAACATAGACCAGAAAGGAACAGAGACAATATACAGAAGCAGTGACTGTACAGATAATACAATGGCACTAAATTCATATTTTTCAAGAGTAACTCTGAATGTAAATGGTCTAAATGCCCCAATCAAAAGACACAGGATATCAGATTGGATAAAAAAGCAAGACCCATTGATATGCTGTCTGCAAGAGACTCATTTTAGACCCAAAGACACCTCCACATTTAAAGTGAGAGAATGGAAAAATATTCATCATGCTAATGGACATCAAAAGAAAGCTGGGGTAGCAATCCTTATAACAGACAAACTAAATTTTAAACCAAAGACTGTAATAAGAGATGAGGAAGGTCACTATATCATAATTAAAGGGTCTATCCAACAAGAAGATCTAACAATTGTAAATATTTATGCCCCTAACATGGCAGCAGCCAATTATATAAACCAATTAATAACAAAATTAAAGAAACACATCAATAATAATACAATAATAGTAGGGGACTTTAACATCCCACTCCCTGCAATGGACAGATCATCTAAGCAAAAGATCAACAAGGAAACAAGGGCTTTGAATGACACACTGGACCAGATCAACTTCAAAGATATATTCAGAGTATTCCATCCTAAAGCAACAGAATACACATTCTTGAGTGCATATGGAGCATTCTCCAGAATAGAGCACATACTGTGTCACAAATCAGGTCTCACACGGTACCAAAAGATTTGGGTATTGCCTGCGTATTTTCAGACCACAATGCTTTGAAACTGGAACTCAATCACAAGAGGAAATTTGGAAAGAACTCAAACACGTGGAGGATAAAGAGCATCCTACTAAAGAATGAATGTGTCAACCAGGAAATTAAAGAAGAATTTTAAAAATTAATGGAAACAAATGAAAATGAAAACAGAACTGTTCAAAACCTTTGGGATGAAGCAAAGGTGGTCCTAAGAGGGAAGTATATACCAATTAAAGCCCTTCTCAAGAAACAAGAAAGTTGGTCTCAAACACACAAGCCAACCTTACACCTAAAGGAGCTGGAGAAAGAACAGCAAATAAAGCCTAAACCCAGCAGGAGAAGAGAATTAATAACGATTAGAGCAGAAATCAGTGAAACAGAAACCAAAAGAATAGTAGAACACAGCAACAAAACTAGGAGCTGGTTCTTTGAAGAAATTAATAAGATTGATAAACCCCTGGCCAGACTTATCAAAAAGAAAAGAGAAAGGACCCAAATAAATAAAATCATGAATCAAAGAGGAGAGATCACAACCAACACCGAAAAAATACAAACAATTATAAGAACATATTATGAGCAACTATATGCCAAGAAATTAGGCAATCTGGAAGAAATGGATGCATTCCTAGAGAGGTATATACTACCAAAACTGAAACAGGAAGAAATAGAAAACCTGAACAGATCCATACCAGCAAGGAAATTGAAGCAGAAATCAAAAATATCCCAACAAACAAGAGTCCAGGGTTGGATGGCTTCCCAAGGGAATTCCACCAAACATTTAAAGAATTAATACCTATTCTTCTGAAGCTGTTTCAAAAAATAGAAATGGAAGGAAAACTTGTAAACTCATTCTATGAGGTCAGCATTACCTTGATCCCACAGCCAGACAAAGACCCCACCGAAAAGGAGAATCACAGACCAATATCCTGATGAACACAGATGCCAAAATTCTCACCAAGATACTAGCCAATAGGCTCCAACAGTACATTAAAAGGATTATTCACCATGATCAAGTGGGATTTATTCCTGGGCTTCAAGGGTGCAAATCAATCAATGTGGTACATTACATTAAAAAAAGAAAGGACAAGAACCATATGATCCTCCTAGTAGACGCAGAGGAAATCATTTGACAAAGTACAGCATTCTTTCTTGATTAAAAGTCTTCACAGTGTAGGGATAGAGGGAACATACCTCAATATCATAAAAACCATATACGAAAAGCCCATGGTGAATATCATTCTCAATGGGGAAAAACAGAGCAGGAACATGACAGGTCAGGAACATGACAGGGATGTCCACTATCACCACTATTGTTCTACATAGTACTAGAAGTCCCAGCCTCAGCAATCAGACAACAAAAAGAAATAAAAGGCATCCGAATCAGCAAAGAAGAAGTCAAAATTTCACTCTTCACAGATACATGGTGTTCTATGTGAAAAACCCAAAAGACTCCACCTCAAAATTGCTAGCACTCAGACAGTAACTCAGGGAAGTGGCAGGATATAAAATCAATGCACAGAAATCAGTTGCATTTCTATACACTAACAATGAGAGAGAAGGAAGAGAAATTAAGGAGTCAATCCCATTTACAACTGCACCTAAAACCATAAGATACCAAGGAATAAACCTAACCAAGGAGGTAAACGATCTGCACTCAGAAAACTACAGAACAATCATAAAAGAAATTGAGGAAGACACAATGAAATGGAAAAAAGTTCCATGCTCATGGATTAGAGAACAAATATTGTTAAAATGTCTATGCTACCTAGAGCAATCTATACATTCAATGCAATCCCTATCAAAATACCATCAAATTTTTTCACAGAGCTGGAACAAATAATCCTAAAATTTGTATGGAAATGGAAAAGATCTCAAATAGCCAAAGGAATGTTGAAAAGGCAAACAAAAGCTGGTGGTATCACAATTCCAACTTTAAGCTCTATTACAAAGCTGTCATCATCAAGACAGTATAGTACTGGCACAAAAACAGACACGTAGATCAATGGAACAGATTAGAGAACCCAGAAATGGACCCTCAAATCTATGGTCAAATAATCTTGACAAAGCAGGAAAGAATATCCAATGGAAAGAAGTCTCTCCAACAAATGATGTTGGGAAAATTGGAGAGCCTCATGCAGGAGAAGGAAACTGGACCATTTCCTTACACCATACACAAAAATAGACTCAAAATGGTTTAAAGACCTAAATGTGAGACAGGAGTCCATCAAAATCCTAGAGGAGAACAAAGGCAGCAACCTCCGTGATCTCGGCCACAGCAACTTCTTGCTAGACACATCTCCAAAGGCAAGGGAAACAAAGGCACAAATGAACTATTGGGACTTCATTAAGATAAAAAGCTTTTGCACAGCAAAGGAAACAGTACACAAAACCAAAAGACAACTGACAGAATGGGACAAGATATTTTCAAGTGACATATCAGATAAAGGGCTAGCATCCACAGTCTATAGAGAACTTACCAAACTCAACACCCAAAGAACAAATAATGTAATCAATAAATGGCAAAAGACATGAACAGACATTTCTCCAAAGAAGACATCCAAATGGCCAACAGACAGATGAAAAACTGCTCAACATCACTCGGCATCAGGCAATACAAATCAAAACCACAATGAGATACCACCTCACACCAGTCAAAATGGCTAAAATTAACAAGTCAGGAAAAGACAGATGTTGGTGAGGATGCGGAGAAAGGGGAACCCTCTTACACTTTTGGCGGGAATGCAAGCTGGTGCAGACTCTCTGGAAAACAGTATGGAGGTTCCTCAAAAAGTTGAAAATAGAGCTACCCTACAACCCAGCATTTGCACTACCAGGTATTTACACCAAAGATACAAATGTAGTGATCTGAATGGGCACATGCACCCCAATGTTCATAGTAGCAATGTCCACAATAGCCAAACTACGAAAGAGCCCAGATGTCCATCAACAGATGAATGGATAAAGAAGATGTGGCATATATACACAATGGAATACACCTCGGCCATCAAAAAAAGAAAAAAAAGAAAAAAGAAATCTTGCCATTTGCAAGGACGTGGATGGAACTAGAAGGTATTATGCTAAGTGAAATAAGTCAATCAGAGAAAGAAATTATCATATGATCTCACCCACATGTGGAATTAAAGAAACAAAACTGAGGATCATAGGGGAAGAGAGGAAAACATAAAACAAGATGAAATCAGAGAGGGAGACAAACCATAAGAGACTCTTAATCATAGGAAACAAACTGAGGGTTGCTGGAGGAGAGGGAAATGGAGGGATGGGGTAACTGGGTGATGCCATTAAGGAGGGCACATGATATAATGAGAACTGGGTATTATATAAGACTGATGAATCATTGACCTCTACCTTTCAAAATAATAATACATTATACGTTAATTAACTGAATGTAAATAAAAAAATTTTTTTTAAAGTGTGTAGTGGTATTTAGTCTGTTACATGATATTAATGCCAAACAAATATAACAGTGATTCATGATGATAACTTTCAACAATTCTATAATTTATAAAACATCTGTAATGTATAACATCTCTAATCTCAAATTTGAAAAAATACTGTCAAAACCACATAATTACTACTCATCACACAGACTCTTTAATTTCTCTGTTACTCTGTTCTGCATCTCATGTAACTTGACCCTTGGGGGAAAAGCCAATGTTCATAAAACTCCTAATGTCTATAGAGAGCCAATAATGGAATAGCTATTAGTTATTAATACCCAGTCTTGTAATTGGTTTCATTCCTAATGGTAACAATTATTTATAACTATATGTCTTAATTAATAAAGATGAATCTAAAAGGGAGTGAATGTCTCTGTGTTTCTCGATCCCTTGAAGCTGCTGAGGGTGAAAACCAGAGCCTATGCAGTAGGTGGAAACTCGATCTTTAATTCTCCAGCATCTGGTTCCATAATCATCTCCTTCTTTATGTTCCCCACAATTTACTTCTCTCCAGTCACCCTTTTCCTTTGTTAACTCACTTTAGTTGAATGATTTTCATTCACATTGTTTTATATCCTTCTGGTCTTATTCTCAGAGTTAAAATTGTATGATAGATGAACATAAAATATTCTTCAAAGCTCTAGTATCTTTTTGAAAATAGTATGTGAAGTATATTGGGTCTCCCATCTCCTTTTTCTCTGAATATTAGGATCAAAAAACAAAAAGCAATATCTATGTCTTTGCTCTTCTATTCCTACTGAAACAACATGAAAAAAGCATGCTACCTTTCTTTCTGCCAGATTTATTCAACCACTGTTACCAGTCTGAAAACTTTAGGTCTGTTTCCCGAAAATCATCAAAATTATCGTAATATATAACACTTATTTAGCACTTAGTTTATGTCTAAGCACTTTCTGATGTTTTCTTGTTTCAACTCATTTAGTCCTCAAAACAACCACAGGAGATAGACACTGTTAGTATCTGCCTTTAACAGATGGAGAAACGGACACATCTGGCTGCTGAGCAACTCACATAGAACACACAGCAGGTAAATGGGGGATCTGGGGATGCAAACAGTTTGCCCTTAAACACTGTGTTTTACTGTGTATT
>NW_022590500.1:0-13163 GCF_004348235.1 Phoca vitulina | reverse complement strand
TGAGGAATTCTTAATCTCAGGAAACAAACTGAGGGTTGCTGGAGTGGGGGGTGGGGTGGGGGGGATAGGGTCGCTGGGTGTTGGACACTGGGGAGGGTATGTGTTCTGGTAAGCGCTGTGAATTGTGCAAGACTGTTGAATCTCAGATCTGTACCTCTGAAACAAATAATGCAATATATGTTAAGAAAGAAAAAAAGAAGAAGAAGAATGTAGCAGGAGGGGAAGAATGAAGGGGGGGAAATCGGAGGGGGAGAAGAACCATGAGAGACGATGGACTCTGAAAAACAAACTGAGGGTTCTAGAGGGGAGGGGGTTGGGAGGATGGGTTAGCCTGGTGATGGGTATTGAGGAGGGCACGTTCTGCATGGAGCATTGGGTGTTATGCACAAACAATGAATCATGGAACACTATATCTAAAACTAATGATGTAATGTATGGGGATTAACATAACAATAAAAAAATTAAAAAAAAAAAAAAAAAAAAAAGAAAAAAAAAGCAAGTAGATGACCAGGGATAAAAGTATGATGTTCGACTATATAAATGAAGCTATCAGTAAGAAAGAACATTTAACCTACAAAATAATAAAACAACTTCATTTCTCAGGAAGGAAGGCAGAAATACATTCAAGGCATTTGGCTTTCCCTTGCCAAACTTCCTGCGTCCCTTGACTCCCCTAGTTAATTCCAGCTGTAGATAATGTCTACATGTGGCCTGATCCAATGGTGCTGGGAAGCCAGGATCCCACCCGGGCTGGCTCAGGACCTTGTGTCCAATACAAATGCACCACATGTCCTTCATCAGAAGGTCCCTGCACTTGGGATTTAGTGGTCTATAGTCATCATTTTGAAATCTGCACTGGGGGCTTGGAGCCTCAGCTTACCCATGGTCCTGCCTCCCTGACTTCCCTGGTGTCCCCTGGGACCTTCCGAGGCTTCACTATCTGGCCCTGCCCAGGAATCACTGCCACTCTCCACCACTGGCAGGGGTGCAGGAAGATCAAATCAGGGTCAAGTGCACATGCTGCGTAGCATCTCCAGACAGTGATTGGCCGTCCCCTCCCTGGACGAGCAGGGCCACAGTGCATTTGATAGGCAACACCACGGGGGTGAGCTTCTCACCCACCCTCCATGCAGGTACCTTCTAGTCCACCTGCTGTTGTTGTAATACCCTTGGAGATCACCGGTCTACCAGGGGCTAGGGTAGGAGGGAAGGGAAAGGGGAGATGCTTGGTTCAATTTCCCTGGAGTGTCTGCCCAGTGACTGGACGGGTAGGAGGGGGATCTGGCAGCCTGAAGGCTGCACGTGCATGCAGTCAGAGTGGAAGCTGCGGCACATGGCAGAGTATGCACTTGTCCGCCAAGTCTCTTCTCCCCACCCTGCACGGCAGTGCAGCATTAAATGGCAAATAAAAAACCACAAAGACAGGTTGAGAGAGAGACCACAGGAGAAAAGGCTTTATATTGTAGTCTCTTTAACATTTCCCTCTGTGTGTTCAACCAGGGGCCTCATGTTTTCTTTTTGCACCGGGCCGTGCAAATGATGTAGCTTGTCTTGTCTGCCGGGTGTATGTATGATGATAACCACGGGGAAACGACTTGACAGCTCAGAGACTTGACGTGCTGACATTAGCACAGGTGCACAGAGTGTGGCATGCCTGGACAACAGCCCTTCTGTCTCCCAGGGACTGGGGTGGGAGCTCTGTGGCCTCTGGCACTGACTTGGAATTAACTGCTGCAGTTAGTGGACAGTTCTGTGGTTCCTTCAGAGGTGGCAGTCATACTGACAGCCAAACTCCATACAGTAACTCCCAGCAACCCCAAAGCCACCTTAATTCACTATTGATTGAAGTAATTGAAAAAATCATAGCATTTCCTTCATAGTGCCATTTTCTTCAGTCTCTGACTCACTTTGTGTTGAAGTGAAACGTAAATGACCTCTGCCTACAGAGCTTACTTTTATGAAAGGGGTGGTTGATTAAAGGTTACAGGCCAAAGCCTTGAAAAATCTGATGCTAGAGTGTCTGTTTTATCACTGCACAAAAACTGAGAGGAGCTTGACTTCAGGGTATTTTTAGTAACTGTAAAACCACATATTCAACCAACCACAGATTCGGCAAGCCCGAGTAAAAGCTTGGAGGGAAAATGCAGCATATGGAGACTTGACAAATATAAGTCCCAAATCTGTGCTTGAATCTTTTGGCAGAAACTGTGGATTTAAAGAAACCCCAGAAATTTAGTAAGAAAGATTCCTCTTCAATTTCTTCTGAAAGTGCAGTTTGTTTCTTTTCTTTTGCTCTTTTTTTCTTTCTCTTCTTCCCTTCTATTATCCTTTCTTCCTCTTTTTCTTTTCTTTTTTCCTTTCTTTCTTCCTTCTTTTTTCTTCTCTTCTCTTTTCTTTCTATAGAGTCACTGCTTGTTACAGTTTCTCTCATCTATTCTCATTGTCCAAATCTCCCCTTGTAGAAAAGACCATCTCTCTTCGGGTGTACTTAGTCCCATATGACTTTGTTCTAATGTGTTATTTTCTTTACAGTAGTTCATTCATACGTCAGTTTCTGTGCTAGGAATTATTCTTCACATGAACTTGAGAAGTTGTTACAAGCAGGTTTCATTCATTGTAGTGTAACAGTAAGACAGCTGGGTAAGGGGCCAGGAAACCAGGCACTCTCCAACTGTGTATTTGCCCCTTTCAGATTCAGTTTTTTCATCCATAAAGGATTGTTGAAAGAGTAAATATGAAAATGTTTCCAAATAGCAAAATGCTCTCCCAGTTTAAGACATCACTATTAAAACCCTTCCTCTGAAGGATGGAGCGACAAAAGCACAGACAAAAGACCCAGGTATTTTAAATCTCAGTGTGATTTAGCGTAGACTAATTCAGAGTATCTCAAACTTTACTTCATTTTACTTATGAATGTTAACCACTTTCCTTATTCAAGAATTTCCATAACTTCTACTAGAAAATAAACTCTTTTCTCTCCAGATCGTGGGGGATGGTGTTGGGGGTGGGGTGGGGAACAACGTTAGTGACATTGAATGGATGTGGCAGGAGCAGGTGAAAGCTAGGTACAGAGCAGGTTCGCTGTCCGTGTCTGAAGTTGCATATCTATGATAGGTTTGGAGGTGAGTCTACTTTTAGCAGAGAGAAATGGTCTATACAATTCCAGATGGTCAGTTTACCATGGAAATAATAATGGGGCAGCTGTCCAAAGTAATCATAAAGATTGGCAGCAACCACTCAAGACCATTTTAGCAGAGTGTGGTCTTTTTTGTTGTTGTTATAGATAAATATAGGATAATTTCTGCCTCTGATTGCTTTCCAAAGCCAAATGCATTTTTTTTCTATTATCTAAATTTAAATATTTATTTCTAAATATTCGTTCATCAGAGTGGAGAGTGGAGCTCTGATTGTATATGTAAACCCTCTGTAAATGGTAATTTCTTCCACTCTTCATTTTACTGCCTGGGTATCTAATACAGTACATTAATGTTCTTTATATAAACACACAGTGCAGTTTCTCCATACAGGTGTAAATACTGTTCTTTAAAGAAAATTTTAATTATAAAGATTTCTAAGCTAATAAGAGCTTATAGAAAATGACCTAATAAAATTCAATTTAATTGTCATAGATTTGTCAAATATAAACATTTTGCCTTATATAAAGTTTCCTTTCTTTTGAAAACATTAAGAATATATGTGAAGCCCTCTGTATATATATATTTTTAAAGATTTTATTTATTTATTTGACAGAAAGAGAGACAGCGAGAGAGGGAACACAAGCAGGGGGAGTGGGAGAGGGAGAAGCAGGCTTCCCACTGAGTAGGGAGCCCGATGCGGGGCTTGATCCCAGGACCCTGGGACCACGACCTGAGCCGAAGGCAGACGCTTAACAACTGAGCCACTCAGGCGCCCAAGCCCTCTGTATATTATTCTTAATACTAATCCTATCCTTTCCAAGGGAAAATTTGGTATGGATGGATCATCACTTGGCATATTTTAATACTTTTACAACATATATATTCATATGTGTTAATAAATAATATACGGTAGTGTTTACCAAGTTATTAAATTTTATTGACATAGTATAACACTCTATTTCCATTCAGCAATTTGCCCATTTTGTCCATTTTGTATTACATTAACAGGTACAGTTCTAGTTCATTCACTTAAACTAAATTGAATACATACCACAACCAAAAATATAATCAATTCTCCTACTGATGGCCACTTAGGTTGTTTCCTACATTTTGCTATTTTAAGCAATGCTGCAGTAAACATTCTAGATTATGTCTCCTTGCACACAAAAATGGGAGAGTTTTTCTAAGCTATGGACCTAGAAGTAGAGTTGGTGGATTGTTGTGAGTGTACATTCATCTTTCTTATACATGGCAAAATTGCTCTATGAAGTGCTTGCCCAATTTACACTAGTATGTGAGAATTCATATTATTCTTTCTGCTTGTTTTTCAGACATCTTTAAAAAATGGCTTTTTATTATGAAAAATTTCAAAAATATAGAAACATGGAAAAAATGTTAAAATGAACCCCCACATCCCTATCATTCAGCTTCAATAATAATATATATGTGAATCTTGTTTCGTCTCTACCACCATTTATTTACTTTAAAGAAAAGCTAAATCATTATGTTTTCATCCATAAGTAATTCAGTATAAAGGCCTATAATATAGGTGCACATTTTTATAATAAAATGAAAAATAATAATATTATCACATCTAAAATACATTAATAGTAATTCTTTAATATTTGATATTAAATGTTTAATTTAAAGTCATTACTTAGATTTCCCTGATTGTCTCATATATTTTTATTTTACGTTTGATTTTCAAATCAGCATCCAAACAAGATCTGCATATTGCATTTTGTTGATGACTCTCTTAAACCTTTTTTAATCTATAGATATTCCCTTCTTCTTTTTTGATGGCTATTTGTTGAAAACATACTGATTGTTTCCCAGATTATGGATTTTACTGGTTGAGTCCCTATAGTGTCATTTAATACATTCCTCTGTCACCTATATTGCCTATGAATTGATAGTTAGATCTGAGGGCTTGATCAGATTCATGGTTGTTTGTACAGGGAGTATAATTTATAGGAGATAGTGTTTACTCCTTATTATACCACACCAAAAAGCACATAAATTGGGTTGTCTATTAATCACATTAAGATTGATCATTGGGTTCAAGTGTGGTCAGCCTAATGCACACATTATGAAACTTCCCATCAGCCTTTCACCTAATGGTTTTAGCAGTCACTGGTGATCATTATGAAGATCAACTATTTTATTACAAAACTACAAAATGGTAATATTATAATTCTATCATCCTTTCTATATTTGTCAACTAGATTTCTTTTCTAAAGTAGAATTTCCCCTCATCAGCTATTTAGTTCCTCTGATGTAGAGTTCAAACAGAAAACACAAGCCAATGGCTGATTCTTTTCTTTTCTTTAGAAATGTTCAGAATAATGATTTAGGGGGTGCCAGGGTGGCTCAGTCATTAAGCGTCTGCCTTCTGCTCAGGTCATGATCCCAGGGTCCTGGGATTGAGCCCCACATCAGGCTCCTTGCTCAGCGGGAGGCCTGCTTCTCCCTCTCCCACTCCCCTTGCTTGTGTTCCCTCTCTCGCTGTCTCTCTCTCTGTCAAATAAATAAATAAAACCTTTAAAAAAAAAGAATAATGATTTAGTTTTCTAACAGTGATCTAACCCTCCAACAGTGATCAATGTATTACCTATGGGTCTGCTTTTATTGTCTAATTGTTTCCCTTGATTTTTTGGTAATATTGTCCTAACTCTTCCACACCTAAACATATAAAACACACACACACACACATATAGAAACAAAAACACACATACACATATAAAATAAGATTCTGTAGAGGCTGTAAATTGTAGATGGTATTATCTGTGCTAGAGGTGCTTTACCACTTTACCTGTTAAGTAGAGGGGACAGATTATCTTAATCTAATCCAGAACTGAGCTGAGTCAAAGTTATTTTATAATTGGGATAGGAATTGGTCTACTGTAGGGCATATCCCTTCAGGACTTTTAACAGAACATCTGGCTGTGCACTAGTACACCTCATCTGGTAGGTCTTTATCACCTCAGCATTAAGAGGCTATGGGAGATTCTGGCTAGCTTTTCAAAGATTTTCAGTTTAGATTTTTGGCTTCCTGACCCACACAACTTCAGAATTAGACAAATGACAGGGAACCCTGACCACATGATTGAGTGCCTCTGAGTCTCCAATTTTGTCAGTCCATGTGGTTGCTAAAGGCATTTTCTGTTTTTGTTTTTGTTTTTCTTCCCCCCCACAGGTGGGTCTGTCTCCTCATTATTGAAAGACTCCATGAAAATAATGCTCTATGTCAGAAGTGTTTAGTTTATCTTTTAACCTTTCTGATCCACTCAATTTCAGGCAATTGCAAATGTTTTGAGAGAGAAGCTAGACATATGTTGAAGCCTCTCTGCCTTTCCTTTTATTACTTAGACTGATGGCCACAGCATTTCTTCTGCTTTCTCTCCTCCCTCTGCTGACTCTGCTTGGGCCATGCCTGGATACTCAGCTTGTGTCATGCCTGGATACTCAGTCCCCAGCCAGGGCCTGGAGTTGGCAGATGCTCCCTGAGAAAAGCAGTTGCAGATCATCAGTTCACTTCTCGTTCTCCTCTCTCTGGTATTCCAGTCTCACTCTCCTACCACTTCAGTAACTCCCTGATAAAAAGTATTTGTCTTTTATATATGTTCCCCAAGCCTTCTTTACTCTTCACAAAATTTTGCACATATTTCCTTAAACATTCAAACATGTTTATCAAGTTTTTTTTTTACCACATTGCAACGTATATTATATCTTTGCATCTCTCCTGTGGTCCTTTTCATTTCTTATTATATAAGTTATTGATGTTAATTCTTATCCCCTACATTTGGTAGGCCATAGTTTCTGAAGGGCAGGCTCCATGTCGAGTTACCATTCCCACTTTTTTCCTACCCCAACTTTTGGAAATAAAAGGAAACCATATAATCTCTCATGCAAAGAATGATCACTTTTAAGAATGAAAGGAGTGCTTTAAAAGTCATGTTATGACAAAATGTGTAACCAGAGACTTTGGGGGAGCATGAAAATACATATGGTCACCTATTTATAGTAAATGAATGAATGACTGAAAAAATCAAAACAGAATGGAGAAATATTCCTAATAGAAAAATAAACCAGAAATACTTCTGAGCTTCTTCAACACTTTGCTAGTTTCAGGAATATCAAAAACACTTATTGCTAAATATCTAACTAAATTATGCAAAAATCATGTTTGCCTAACATGTTATATATGGCATAGAAACTAAGTGATCATTACAAATTAATGCAGGTGTTTGGAAAACAGAAAATAGCTGTTGATAACTCATCATAACTTGTGATTCATGGGGGTGCCTCGGTGGCTCAGTCAGTTGAGCATCTGACTCTTGATTTCAGCTCAGGTCATGATCTCAGGGTCATGATATTGAGCCCCACGAGGGGCTCCACACTCAGTGAGGAATCTGCTTGAAATTCTCTCCCTCTCCTTCTTGCATTGCCCCTCCTGCTCATGCTCTCTCTTTCTCTCTCAAATAATAAATAAATCTTTAAAAAATAACTTGTGATTCATTAATCATAATTTCAAATTTAGTTTAATTTTGATCAATTAAAAATGATGACTCCTTGGGGTACCTGCTTGGCACAGTCAGTTAAGCAACTGACTCTTGGTTTTGGCTCAGGTCGTGATCTCAGGGTTGTGAGATTGAGCCCTGCATTGGGCTCAGTGCTCAGCACAGAGTCTGCTTAAGATTCTCTCTCCTTTTGCCTTTCCCCACTCTCTAAAATAAATAAATACATCTTTTTAAAAAATGATGAATCCTTGTTATATATTGGATTTGCTAAAAAGACCAGGATTGTCAATCAACTATTTTCCTATCCCTTGACAAAATATAAAAAATTGAAGAAAAAAGAAAAAGAAAAAAGAAGTAATTATTTTAGTAAGAAGCTTAAAATTGAAATAATGATAATAAAAAGGACTTTAGGTCACTTAAATCTAGAATTGTGTGAGGCTTCTGATATTCTTGGCTATGACATTCACAATATTAGATAAGTTTCTACTAAAGTTTATTTTATGCTACCATTTCTCTTTAAGCAGAGGCATTAATATCTTCATGTCACCACCCATCAAACCTGAAAAAGAACCAAATAGCAATTATCACACAATTTCCTTCATAGTATTAGATGTATAGTCCCCATAGCCCTAAAAGAATTCCTAGTGATATCGTAGCTTACTGAAAAAGGAGAGGGGGAGATACTAAAATTGGTATAAGAGGACATCTGCTTCCAGCTAAGATGTAATACCCTGGGGTAAAACAACTCTCCCACTGAGAACAACTAGAAAAAACAGATTCAATATTTTTAAAAACCATTTACAGACATTGAAAACTGCCATGGCAACCAGAATCCAAGGTACCAAGTCAGAAAGAATCCAAGTCAGAAAATCCAAGTCAGAAAGAAGAGAACTTCAGAAAGGTAAGTGGATAATCTTCAAGCTATTTTGCCCTTGGAACACTTGATTCTTTGTTCAGGAAAAACAGACTGAGCGTGTGGGTAGAGGGTCTTAACTAAGAGGTAAAGAAGCAAGAAAAACTTTATAAATGCATAGGCCTGTAGACATAAAAATTGATTTCAAGTCTTCCAAGGCAACGAGGACTTGAGGAGCCAAGATTCTGGAGAGAAGTCACAGACGGTGCGCGTGCGCACACAAACACACACAAAAGAACTAGTGCTTAGTAGGTTCCCTCATGAAAAATGTGCAAATTTTAGGCTGCACAAAGCACAGGATGCAAAGTTAAGTAGAAAACTGCAGGAAATCAGAATGAAGTTTTTGGAAGTATCACAGCACTGAGGAATCACAATTGAAGCTAAAGGCATTTAAAGAATGTGGAGCCTAAGGAAACAGTGGGGACACACAGGACCCTGGAGAGCTGTACCCTAGTAATAGGATGCACCAGGTGAAGCAGAATAAAACTACAATACACACTAAAATCATCTCAGTCAATCATCAGAGGATTTATGTATCAGGAATATATAAGCATGTATTGACTGTGCAAAACAAAAATAGTCATGTAATATAAGATGTAAAATGCGTGCAGAATTAAAATGCACAACAGAAAAGCACAAAAGCTGACACAAAGCAAATGCAATTAAAGTGTTTTAAGATCCTTGCTTTGTTTGGAAAGTGATAAAACTACTAATTGATTTAAGATTACAAAAGTCAGGAAATCCTTATTATAATCTCTAGGGTAACCATAAAAAGAATAATAAAAGAATGTTAAACTAACAAATTAATAGATGGGAAAATTGAATATTAAAATGCTATATTAATCCAAAGAAGGCAAGAAGGAAGAGATAAACAAAAGGAGAGTAAACATAAATGGAAGTAATCATGGCACCAAGACAAGCAAAAATTAGTTAAAAAGTAGATATAAATATGATTATGCCAGCAATTAGATCAATTGTAAATGAACTAAATATTCTAATTCAAATATAAGTATTATCAAACTGATTAAGAAACAAAATCTAAATCTAATCATGTGCAGCTTATGAGAGACACTCTTTAAACATAAGGACACAAAAAAGCTGAAAAGCAAAGGATGGAAAAGGCATAACATGCAAACACTCACCAAAACTAAAATCTACTAGCTACACCAATGTCAGACAAGGTAGACTCTATTTCAGCTAAACAATATAGAAGAGAACCATGGAGAATTTATATCAGGAAATCCAGGAATGTATTAATATTTGATAATTATTCAATATATTCCTCCATGTTAACAGAGTAAAATAGAAAAAAATAGGATATTTCAAGTGATGCAGAAAAAAAGATTTTGACAAAATTCAATGCCAATTTATGATAAATTTCTCAGCAAACTGAGAGTATAAAGGAGTATCTTCAACCCAATAAAGGTAAATTATGAAAACCCTAAAAGGAAATGTCATGCATAATGATGAAATTTTGAGTAATGGCAATGATGTCCTAGACCCAGAATGGCCAAAACAGTAATAAAGCTAGAGTAGTTATACTACTTGATTTTAAGACAATATAAGATTCAGGAATAGAAGACAGTGTGGCATTCTCATAAAGATAGACAAAGATATCAATAGAACAGAATAGAGAGTCCATAACTGGGACTATACTCGTGTATGTTCAGTGGAATTTTGACAAAAGCACCAATGTCATTCAATGAGGGAAGGAAAGTCTTTTAAAAAATTAAGCTGGGAAAACTGGATTTCTATTCAAAAAAATTAAAAGAACCTTGATCCATTCCTTACACCATATATTAAAAAAGTATTACAGTACTAAATGTGAAAGTCAAAATTATAAAATTATAGAGAAGAAAATACAGGAGAATATTTTTGGGATCTAGAGTAGGCAAAAATTTTTTAAACTGAACACAAAAAGCACTAACCATAAAAGAAATGATAAATTGAACTTCATCAAAATTAAAAACTTCCACTCATCAAAAGATACCACTAAGAAAATGAAAAGTCAAGTCACAAATTGAGAAAATATTACAATACATGTATCTGACAAAATCTCATATCCAGATTGTAAAAAGAAGCCCTAAAATCAATAATAAAATACAAATGACCCAGTAAAAAATAGGCAAGGGTAGGAGCAAGATGGCGGAGGAGTAGGAGACCTAAATTTTGTCTGGTCCCAGGAATTTGGCTAGATAGGGATCAAACCATTCTGAACACCTACGAACTCAACAGGAGATCAAAGAAAAGAATAGCAGCAACTCTCTGAACAGAAAAGTGACCACTTTCTGGAAAGTAGGATGTGCGGAGATGTGAATCCGAGGGGATATTCGGGAAGACAGACCCCGGCGGGGAGGGAGCCTCCATCAGCTGCTACTGGCAAGTGACAGAGCAGTGGAGCACAAAATCGGAACTTTTAGAAGTCTGCTCCGCTGAGGGACGTCGCTCCAGTGGCTAAGCGGGGGATGGAACACTCGCTGGGACAGTGTGGTCTCAGGACCCTCAGGGTCACAGAAAGACCAGGGGTGCCTGAGTGCGGCAGACCTCCCAGGTATTGGAGCAGGGAAGCCGGCTGCAGAGATGGAGCCCAGGAGTGGGCTCTCAGCTCGGGGTTGTCATAAACCATGATCCGTGGCACAGTCCGGCCACAGCTCCTCCAGCAGGGACCCAACAAGCAGCACACCCAGGGAGACTCCTCTTCCTCCCCTGGGAGGAGTGGCGCGGGAGTGCACCACAGGAATCTGCTGGGTTTGGAGACTCCACGGCGTCGTGTGCCAGAGATAGAAACGCTCGGTCACAGGCCAGTGAGCACGGAGTGCGGCCGGAGACCGGGGATATGGGAGTGATTGACTGCTTTTCTCTAGGGCTCACTGAGGAGTGGGGCCCTGAGTTCTTGGCTCCTCTGGGGCGGAGATTGGGAGGCTGCCATTTTCACTCTCGGCCTCCAAAGCTGTACAGAAAGCTTGCAGGTAATAAAAGCTCCCGAGAGCAAACCCGAGCAGATTACTTAGCCCGGACTGGCAAGGGTGTGGCAATTCTGCCTCCAGCAAAGACATTTGGGAACCATGGCAACAGGCCCCTCCCCCACAAGATCAGCAAGAACAGCCAGCCAAGACCAAGTTTACTGATCAATGAGAATGACAGAACTCCAGCGCTAGGGGAATACTGCACATAGAATTCATGGCTTTTTTCCCTCTGATTCTTTAGTCTTTCAAGTTAATTTTTTTAATTTAATTTTATTTTTTTGAAATTTTCTTTTTCCCTTTTTCAACCAACATCTTATCAATCCCTTTTTAAAAAAATCTTTTTTATTTTTCATTTTTAGAGTCATATTCTATCCCTTCATAGTAGTTAACCTTATTTTTGGTATATATATATAACTTGTTCTCTCTTTAAAATTTTGGGATACAGTTTCTTCTAACAGACCAAAACATACCCTAAATCTCTAATGTATGGCTTTGTTCTAGTCTCCTGCCTGATCACATTCTCTCCTTTTTTTTTAATTCCTCTTCTTTCTTTTTTCAACCAACTTCTTATCAATTCCATTTATAAAATCTTTTATAATTTTCATCTGTACAGTCATATTCCATCCCTTCATCATATTTACCCTTATTTTTGTACATATATAGGTTTTTCTTTCTTTAAAATTTTGGGAGGCAGTTTCTTCTAACAGACCAAAATAAGCCCAAAATCTAGTGTGTGGCACTGATCTATGCACCAGCCTGATCATATTTGATCATATTCTGTTTTTTTTTTTTAATCTTTTTCTTTCTCTCTTTATTATTATTTTTTTCTTTTTTCTTTCTTTCCCTTTCTTTTCCCCCGGTTTCAGGTCTCTTCTGATTTGTTTAGTGTATGTATTTCTGGGGTTGTTGCTACCCTGTTAGCATTTTGTTCTTTTATTCATCTAGTCTCCTTTTGACAAAATGACAAGATGGAAAAAATCACCTTAAAAAAAGAACAAGAGGCAGTACTGACTGCCAGGGACCTAATCAATACAGACATTAGTAAGATGTCAGAACTAGAGGGCGCCTGGGTGGCTCAGTTGGTTAAGCAACTGCCTTCGGCTCAGGTCATGATCCCGGAGTCCTGGGATCGAGTCCCACATCGGGCTCCCTGCTCGGCGGGGAGTCTGCTTCTCCCTCTAACCCTACCCCCTCTTGTGCTCTCTCTCTCTCTCAAATAAATAAATAAAATCTTTAAAAAAAAAAAAAAAAAAAAGATGTCAGAACTAGAGTTCAGAATGACGATTTTAAAGATACTAGTTGGGCTTGAAAAAAGCATGGAAGTTATTACAGAAACCCTTTCTGGAGAAATAAAAGAACTAAAATCTAACCAAGTCGAAATCAAAAAGGCTATTAATGAGGTCCAATCAAAAATGGAGCCTCTAACTGCTAGGATAAATGAGGCAGAAGGCAGAATTAGTGATATAGAAGACCAAATGATGGAGAATAAAGCTGAGAAAAAGAGAGATAAATAACTACTGGATCACAAGGGCAGAATTCGAGAGATAAGTGATACCATAAGATGAAACAATATTAGAAGAATTGGGATCCCAGAAGAAGAAGAAAGAGAGAGAGGGGCAGAAGGTAT
>NW_022590499.1:0-13164 GCF_004348235.1 Phoca vitulina | reverse complement strand
TGAGGAATTCTTAATCTCAGGAAACAAACTGAGGGTTGCTGGAGTGGGGGGTGGGGTGGGGGGGATAGGGTCGCTGGGTGTTGGACACTGGGGAGGGTATGTGTTCTGGTAAGCGCTGTGAATTGTGCAAGACTGTTGAATCTCAGATCTGTACCTCTGAAACAAATAATGCAATATATGTTAAGAAAGAAAAAAAGAAGAAGAAGAATGTAGCAGGAGGGGAAGAATGAAGGGGGGGAAATCGGAGGGGGAGAAGAACCATGAGAGACGATGGACTCTGAAAAACAAACTGAGGGTTCTAGAGGGGAGGGGGTTGGGAGGATGGGTTAGCCTGGTGATGGGTATTGAGGAGGGCACGTTCTGCATGGAGCATTGGGTGTTATGCACAAACAATGAATCATGGAACACTATATCTAAAACTAATGATGTAATGTATGGGGATTAACATAACAATAAAAAAATTAAAAAAAAAAAAAAAAAAAAAAGAAAAAAAAAGCAAGTAGATGACCAGGGATAAAAGTATGATGTTCGACTATATAAATGAAGCTATCAGTAAGAAAGAACATTTAACCTACAAAATAATAAAACAACTTCATTTCTCAGGAAGGAAGGCAGAAATACATTCAAGGCATTTGGCTTTCCCTTGCCAAACTTCCTGCGTCCCTTGACTCCCCTAGTTAATTCCAGCTGTAGATAATGTCTACATGTGGCCTGATCCAATGGTGCTGGGAAGCCAGGATCCCACCCGGGCTGGCTCAGGACCTTGTGTCCAATACAAATGCACCACATGTCCTTCATCAGAAGGTCCCTGCACTTGGGATTTAGTGGTCTATAGTCATCATTTTGAAATCTGCACTGGGGGCTTGGAGCCTCAGCTTACCCATGGTCCTGCCTCCCTGACTTCCCTGGTGTCCCCTGGGACCTTCCGAGGCTTCACTATCTGGCCCTGCCCAGGAATCACTGCCACTCTCCACCACTGGCAGGGGTGCAGGAAGATCAAATCAGGGTCAAGTGCACATGCTGCGTAGCATCTCCAGACAGTGATTGGCCGTCCCCTCCCTGGACGAGCAGGGCCACAGTGCATTTGATAGGCAACACCACGGGGGTGAGCTTCTCACCCACCCTCCATGCTGGTACCTTCTAGTCCACCTGCTGTTGTTGTAATACCCTTGGAGATCACCGGTCTACCAGGGGCTAGGGTAGGAGGGAAGGGAAAGGGGAGATGCTTGGTTCAATTTCCCTGGAGTGTCTGCCCAGTGACTGGACGGGTAGGAGGGGGATCTGGCAGCCTGAAGGCTGCACGTGCATGCAGTCAGAGTGGAAGCTGCGGCACATGGCAGAGTATGCACTTGTCCGCCAAGTCTCTTTTCCCCACCCTGCACGGCAGTGCAGCATTAAATGGCAAATAAAAAACCACAAAGACAGGTTGAGAGAGAGACCACAGGAGAAAAGGCTTTATATTGTAGTCTCTTTAACATTTCCCTCTGTGTGTTCAACCAGGGGCCTCATGTTTTCTTTTTGCACCGGGCCGTGCAAATGATGTAGCTTGTCTTGTCTGCCGGGTGTATGTATGATGATAACCACGGGGAAACGACTTGACAGCTCAGAGACTTGACGTGCTGACATTAGCACAGGTGCACAGAGTGTGGCATGCCTGGACAACAGCCCTTCTGTCTCCCAGGGACTGGGGTGGGAGCTCTGTGGCCTCTGGCACTGACTTGGAATTAACTGCTGCAGTTAGTGGACAGTTCTGTGGTTCCTTCAGAGGTGGCAGTCATACTGACAGCCAAACTCCATACAGTAACTCCCAGCAACCCCAAAGCCACCTTAATTCACTATTGATTGAAGTAATTGAAAAAATCATAGCATTTCCTTCATAGTGCCATTTTCTTCAGTCTCTGACTCACTTTGTGTTGAAGTGAAATGTAAATGACCTCTGCCTACAGAGCTTACTTTTATGAAAGGGGTGGTTGATTAAAGGTTACAGGCCAAAGCCTTGAAAAATCTGATGCTAGAGTGTCTGTTTTATCACTGCACAAAAACTGAGAGGAGCTTGACTTCAGGGTATTTTTAGTAACTGTAAAACCACATATTCAACCAACCACAGATTCGGCAAGCCCGAGTAAAAGCTTGGAGGGAAAATGCAGCATATGGAGACTTGACAAATATAAGTCCCAAATCTGTGCTTGAATCTTTTGGCAGAAACTGTGGATTTAAAGAAACCCCAGAAATTTAGTAAGAAAGATTCCTCTTCAATTTCTTCTGAAAGTGCAGTTTGTTTCTTTTCTTTTGCTCTTTTTTTCTTTCTCTTCTTCCCTTCTATTATCCTTTCTTCCTCTTTTTCTTTTCTTTTTTCCTTTCTTTCTTCCTTCTTTTTTCTTCTCTTCTCTTTTCTTTCTATAGAGTCACTGCTTGTTACAGTTTCTCTCATCTATTCTCATTGTCCAAATCTCCCCTTGTAGAAAAGACCATCTCTCTTCGGGTGTACTTAGTCCCATATGACTTTGTTCTAATGTGTTATTTTCTTTACAGTAGTTCATTCATACGTCAGTTTCTGTGCTAGGAATTATTCTTCACATGAACTTGAGAAGTTGTTACAAGCAGGTTTCATTCATTGTAGTGTAACAGTAAGACAGCTGGGTAAGGTGCCAGGAAACCAGGCACTCTCCAACTGTGTATTTGCCCCTTTCAGATTCAGTTTTTTCATCCATAAAGGATTGTTGAAAGAGTAAATATGAAAATGTTTCCAAATAGCAAAATGCTCTCCCAGTTTAAGACATCACTATTAAAACCCTTCCTCTGAAGGATGGAGCGACAAAAGCACAGACAAAAGACCCAGGTATTTTAAATCTCAGTGTGATTTAGCGTAGACTAATTCAGAGTATCTCAAACTTTACTTCATTTTACTTATGAATGTTAACCACTTTCCTTATTCAAGAATTTCCATAACTTCTACTAGAAAATAAACTCTTTTCTCTCCAGATCGTGGGGGATGGTGTTGGGGGTGGGGTGGGGAACAATGTTAGTGACATTGAATGGATGTGGCAGGAGCAGGTGAAAGCTAGGTACAGAGCAGGTTCGCTGTCCGTGTCTGAAGTTGCATATCTATGATAGGTTTGGAGGTGAGTCTACTTTTAGCAGAGAGAAATGGTCTATACAATTCCAGATGGTCAGTTTACCATGGAAATAATAATGGGGCAGCTGTCCAAAGTAATCATAAAGATTGGCAGCAACCACTCAAGACCATTTTAGCAGAGTGTGGTCTTTTTTGTTGTTGTTATAGATAAATATAGGATAATTTCTGCCTCTGATTGCTTTCCAAAGCCAAATGCATTTTTTTTCTATTATCTAAATTTAAATATTTATTTCTAAATATTCGTTCATCAGAGTGGAGAGTGGAGCTCTGATTGTATATGTAAACCCTCTGTAAATGGTAATTTCTTCCACTCTTCATTTTACTGCCTGGGTATCTAATACAGTACATTAATGTTCTTTATATAAACACACAGTGCAGTTTCTCCATACAGGTGTAAATACTGTTCTTTAAAGAAAATTTTAATTATAAAGATTTCTAAGCTAATAAGAGCTTATAGAAAATGACCTAATAAAATTCAATTTAATTGTCATAGATTTGTCAAATATAAACATTTTGCCTTATATAAAGTTTCCTTTCTTTTGAAAACATTAAGAATATATGTGAAGCCCTCTGTATATATATATTTTTAAAGATTTTATTTATTTATTTGACAGAAAGAGAGACAGCGAGAGAGGGAACACAAGCAGGGGGAGTGGGAGAGGGAGAAGCAGGCTCCCCGCTGAGCAGGGAGCCCGATGCGATGTGGGGCTCGATCCCAGGACCCTGGGATCATGACCTGAGCCGAAGGCAGACGCTTAACAACTGAGCCACTCAGGCGCCCAAGCCCTCTGTATATTATTCTTAATACTAATCCTATCCTTTCCAAGGGAAAATTTGGTATGGATGGATCATCACTTGGCATATTTTAATACTTTTACAACATATATATTCATATGTGTTAATAAATAATATACGGTAGTATTTACCAAGTTATTAAATTTTATTGACATAGTATAACACTCTATTTCCATTCAGCAATTTGCCCATTTTGTCCATTTTGTATTACATTAACAGGTACAGTTCTAGTTCATTCACTTAAACTAAATTGAATACATACCACAACCAAAAATATAATCAATTCTCCTACTGATGGCCACTTAGGTTGTTTCCTACATTTTGCTATTTTAAGCAATGCTGCAGTAAACATTCTAGATTATGTCTCCTTGCACACAAAAATGGGAGAGTTTTTCTAAGCTATGGACCTAGAAGTAGAGTTGGTGGATTGTTGTGAGTGTACATTCATCTTTCTTATACATGGCAAAATTGCTCTATGAAGTGCTTGCCCAATTTACACTAGTATGTGAGAATTCATATTATTCTTTCTGTTTGTTTTTCAGACATCTTTAAAAAATGGCTTTTTATTATGAAAAATTTCAAAAATATAGAAACATGGAAAAAATGTTAAAATGAACCCCCACATCCCTATCATTCAGCTTCAATAATAATATATATGTGAATCTTGTTTCGTCTCTACCACCATTTATTTACTTTAAAGAAAAGCTAAATCATTATGTTTTCATCCATAAGTAATTCAGTATAAAGGCCTATAATATAGGTGCACATTTTTATAATAAAATGAAAAATAATAATATTATCACATCTAAAATACATTAATAGTAATTCTTTAATATTTGATATTAAATGTTTAATTTAAAGTCATTACTTAGATTTCCCTGATTGTCTCATATATTTTTATTTTACTTTTGATTTTCAAATCAGCATCCAAACAAGATCTGCATATTGCATTTTGTTGATGACTCTCTTAAACCTTTTTTAATCTATAGATATTCCCTTCTTCTTTTTTGATGGCTATTTGTTGAAAACATACTGATTGTTTCCCAGATTATGGATTTTACTGGTTGAGTCCCTATAGTGTCATTTAATACATTCCTCTGTCACCTATATTGCCTATGAATTGATAGTTAGATCTGAGGGCTTGATCAGATTCATGGTTGTTTGTACAGGGAGTATAATTTATAGGAGATAGTGTTTACTCCTTATTATACCACACCAAAAATCACATAAATTGGGTTGTCTATTAATCACATTAAGATTGATCATTGGGTTCAAGTGTGGTCAGCCTAATGCACACATTATGAAACTTCCCATCAGCCTTTCACCTAATGGTTTTAGCAGTCACTGGTGATCATTATGAAGATCAACTATTTTATTACAAAACTACAAAATGGTAATATTATAATTCTATCATCCTTTCTATATTTGTCAACTAGATTTCTTTTCTAAAGTAGAATTTCCCCTCATCAGCTATTTAGTTCCTCTGATGTAGAGTTCAAACAGAAAACACAAGCCAATGGCTGATTCTTTTCTTTTCTTTAGAAATGTTCAGAATAATGATTTAGGGGGTGCCAGGGTGGCTCAGTCATTAAGCGTCTGCCTTCTGCTCAGGTCATGATCCCAGGGTCCTGGGATTGAGCCCCAAATCAGGCTCCTTGCTCAGCGGGAGGCCTGCTTCTCCCTCTCCCACTCCCCTTGCTTGTGTTCCCTCTCTCGCTGTCTCTCTCTCTGTCAAATAAATAAATAAAACCTTTAAAAAAAAAGAATAATGATTTAGTTTTCTAACAGTGATCTAACCCTACAACAGTGATCAATGTATTACCTATGGGTCTGCTTTTATTGTCTAATTGTTTCCCTTGATTTTTTGGTAATATTGTCCTAACTCTTCCACACCTAAACATATAAAACACACACACACACATATAGAAACAAAAACACACATACACATATAAAATAAGATTCTGTAGAGGCTGTAAATTGTAGATGGTATTATCTGTGCTAGAGGTGCTTTACCACTTTACCTGTTAAGTAGAGGGGACAGATTATCTTAATCTAATCCAGAACTGAGCTGAGTCAAAGTTATTTTATAATTGGGATAGGAATTGGTCTACTGTAGGGCATATCCCTTCAGGACTTTTAACAGAACATCTGGCTGTGCACTAGTACACCTCATCTGGTAGGTCTTTATCACCTCAGCATTAAGAGGCTATGGGAGATTCTGGCTAGCTTTTCAAAGATTTTCAGTTTAGATTTTTGGCTTCCTGACCCACACAACTTCAGAATTAGACAAATGACAGGGAACCCTGACCACATGATTGAGTGCCTCTGAGTCTCCAATTTTGTCAGTCCATGTGGTTGCTAAAGGCATTTTCTGTTTTTGTTTTTGTTTTTCTTCCCCCCCACAGGTGGGTCTGTCTCCTCATTATTGAAAGACTCCATGAAAATAATGCTCTATGTCAGAAGTGTTTAGTTTATCTTTTAACCTTTCTGATCCACTCAATTTCAGGCAATTGCAAATGTTTTGAGAGAGAAGCTAGACATATGTTGAAGCCTCTCTGCCTTTCCTTTTATTACTTAGACTGATGGCCACAGCATTTCTTCTGCTTTCTCTCCTCCCTCTGCTGACTCTGCTTGGGCCATGCCTGGATACTCAGCTTGTGTCATGCCTGGATACTCAGTCCCCAGCCAGGGCCTGGAGTTGGCAGATGCTCCCTGAGAAAAGCAGTTGCAGATCATCAGTTCACTTCTCGTTCTCCTCTCTCTGGTATTCCAGTCTCACTCTCCTACCACTTCAGTAACTCCCTGATAAAAAGTATTTGTCTTTTATATATGTTCCCCAAGCCTTCTTTACTCTTCACAAAATTTTGCACATATTTCCTTAAACATTCAAACATGTTTATCAAGTTTTTTTTTTACCACATTGCAACGTATATTATATCTTTGCATCTCTCCTGTGGTCCTTTTCATTTCTTATTATATAAGTTATTGATGTTAATTCTTATCCCCTACATTTGGTAGGCCATAGTTTCTGAAGGGCAGGCTCCATGTCGAGTTACCATTCCCACTTTTTTCCTACCCCAACTTTTGGAAATAAAAGGAAACCATATAATCTCTCATGCAAAGAATGATCACTTTTAAGAATGAAAGGAGTGCTTTAAAAGTCATGTTATGACAAAATGTGTAACCAGAGACTTTGGGGGAGCATGAAAATACATATGGTCACCTATTTATAGTAAATGAATGAATGACTGAAAAAATCAAAACAGAATGGAGAAATATTCCTAATAGAAAAATAAACCAGAAATACTTCTGAGCTTCTTCAACACTTTGCTAGTTTCAGGAATATCAAAAACACTTATTGCTAAATATCTAACTAAATTATGCAAAAATCATGTTTGCCTAACATGTTATATATGGCATAGAAACTAAGTGATCATTACAAATTAATGCAGGTGTTTGGAAAACAGAAAATAGCTGTTGATAACTCATCATAACTTGTGATTCATGGGGGTGCCTCGGTGGCTCAGTCAGTTGAGCATCTGACTCTTGATTTCAGCTCAGGTCATGATCTCAGGGTCATGATATTGAGCCCCACGAGGGGCTCCACACTCAGTGAGGAATCTGCTTGAAATTCTCTCCCTCTCCTTCTTGCATTGCCCCTCCTGCTCATGCTCTCTATTTCTCTCTCAAATAATAAATAAATCTTTAAAAAATAACTTGTGATTCATTAATCATAATTTCAAATTTAGTTTAATTTTGATCAATTAAAAATGATGACTCCTTGGGGTACCTGCTTGGCACAGTCAGTTAAGCAACTGACTCTTGGTTTTGGCTCAGGTCGTGATCTCAGGGTTGTGAGATTGAGCCCTGCATTGGGCTCAGTGCTCAGCACAGAGTCTGCTTAAGATTCTCTCTCCTTTTGCCTTTCCCCACTCTCTAAAATAAATAAATACATCTTTTTAAAAAATGATGAATCCTTGTTATATATTGGATTTGCTAAAAAGACCAGGATTGTCAATCAACTATTTTCCTATCCCTTGACAAAATATAAAAAATTGAAGAAAAAAGAAAAAGAAAAAAGAAGTAATTATTTTAGTAAGAAGCTTAAAATTGAAGTAATGATAATAAAAAGGACTTTAGGTCACTTAAATCTAGAATTGTGTGAGGCTTCTGATATTCTTGGCTATGACATTCACAATATTAGATAAGTTTCTACTAAAGTTTATTTTATGCTACCATTTCTCTTTAAGCAGAGGCATTAATATCTTCATGTCACCACCCATCAAACCTGAAAAAGAACCAAATAGCAATTATCACACAATTTCCTTCATAGTATTAGATGTATAGTCCCCATAGCCCTAAAAGAATTCCTAGTGATATCGTAGCTTACTGAAAAAGGAGAGGGGGAGATACTAAAATTGGTATAAGAGGACATCTGCTTCCAGCTAAGATGTAATACCCTGGGGTAAAACAACTCTCCCACTGAGAACAACTAGAAAAAACAGATTCAATATTTTTAAAAACCATTTACAGACATTGAAAACTGCCATGGCAACCAGAATCCAAGGTACCAAGTCAGAAAGAATCCAAGTCAGAAAATCCAAGTCAGAAAGAAGAGAACTTCAGAAAGGTAAGTGGATAATCTTCAAGCTATTTTGCCCTTGGAACACTTGATTCTTTGTTCAGGAAAAACAGACTGAGCGTGTGGGTAGAGGGTCTTAACTAAGAGGTAAAGAAGCAAGAAAAACTTTATAAATGCATAGGCCTGTAGACATAAAAATTGATTTCAAGTCTTCCAAGGCAACGAGGACTTGAGGAGCCAAGATTCTGGAGAGAAGTCACAGACGGCGCGCGTGCGCACACAAACACACACAAAAGAACTAGTGCTTAGTAGGTTCCCTCATGAAAAATGTGCAAATTTTAGGCTGCACAAAGCACAGGATGCAAAGTTAAGTAGAAAACTGCAGGAAATCAGAATGAAGTTTTTGGAAGTATCACAGCACTGAGGAATCACAATTGAAGCTAAAGGCATTTAAAGAATGTGGAGCCTAAGGAAACAGTGGGGACACACAGGACCCTGGAGAGCTGTACCCTAGTAATAGGATGCACCAGGTGAAGCAGAATAAAACTACAATACACACTAAAATCATCTCAGTCAATCATCAGAGGATTTATGTATCAGGAATATATAAGCATGTATTGACTGTGCAAAACAAAAATAGTCATGTAATATAAGATGTAAAATGCGTGCAGAATTAAAATGCACAACAGAAAAGCACAAAAGCTGACACAAAGCAAATGCAATTAAAGTGTTTTAAGATCCTTGCTTTGTTTGGAAAGTGATAAAACTACTAATTGATTTAAGATTACAAAAGTCAGGAAATCCTTATTATAATCTCTAGGGTAACCATAAAAAGAATAATAAAAGAATGTTAAACTAACAAATTAATAGATGGGAAAATTGA
This sequence comes from Phoca vitulina, assembly GCF_004348235.1. NCBI lineage: Eukaryota > Metazoa > Chordata > Mammalia > Carnivora > Phocidae > Phoca > Phoca vitulina. The sequence continues at coordinate 3,768 of NW_022590499.1, read as the reverse complement.
ATATTAAAATGCTATATTAATCCAAAGAAGGCAAGAAGGAAGAGATAAACAAAAGGAGAGTAAACATAAATGGAAGTAATCATGGCGCCAAGACAAGCAAAAATTAGTTAAAAAGTAGATATAAATATGATTATGCCAGCAATTAGATCAATTGTAAATGAACTAAATATTCTAATTCAAATATAAGTATTATCAAACTGATTAAGAAACAAAATCTAAATCTAATCATGTGCAGCTTATGAGAGACACTCTTTAAACATAAGGACACAAAAAAGCTGAAAAGCAAAGGATGGAAAAGGCATAACATGCAAACACTCACCAAAACTAAAATCTATTAGCTACACCAATGTCAGACAAGGTAGACTCTATTTCAGCTAAACAATATAGAAGAGAACCATGGAGAATTTATATCAGGAAATCCAGGAATGTATTAATATTTGATAATTATTCAATATATTCCTCCATGTTAACAGAGTAAAATAGAAAAAAATAGGATATTTCAAGTGATGCAGAAAAAAAGATTTTGACAAAATTCAATGCCAATTTATGATAAATTTCTCAGCAAACTGAGAGTATAAAGGAGTATCTTCAACCCAATAAAGGTAAATTATGAAAACCCTAAAAGGAAATGTCATGCATAATGATGAAATATTGAGTAATGGCAATGATGTCCTAGACCCAGAATGGCCAAAACAGTAATAAAGCTAGAGTAGTTATACTACTTGATTTTAAGACAATATAAGATTCAGGAATAGAAGACAGTGTGGCATTCTCATAAAGATAGACAAAGATATCAATAGAACAGAATAGAGAGTCCATAACTGGGACTATACTCGTGTATGTTCAGTTGAATTTTGACAAAAGCACCAATGTCATTCAATGAGGGAAGGAAAGTCTTTTAAAAAATTAAGCTGGGAAAACTGGATTTCTATTCAAAAAAATTAAAAGAACCTTGATCCATTCCTTACACCATATATTAAAAAAGTATTACAGTACTAAATGTAAAAGTCAAAATTATAAAATTATAGAGAAGAAAATACAGGAGAATATTTTTGGGATCTAGAGTAGGCAAAAATTTTTTAAACTGAACACAAAAAGCACTAACCATAAAAGAAATGATAAATTGAACTTCATCAAAATTAAAAACTTCCACTCATCAAAAGATACCACTAAGAAAATGAAAAGTCAAGTCACAAATTGAGAAAATATTACAATACATGTATCTGACAAAATCTCATATCCAGATTGTAAAAAGAAGCCCTAAAATCAATAATAAAATACAAATGACCCAGTAAAAAATAGGCAAGGGTAGGAGCAAGATGGCGGAGGAGTAGGAGACCTAAATTTTGTCTGGTCCCAGGAATTTGGCTAGATAGGGATCAAACCATTCTGAACACCTACGAACTCAACAGGAGATCAAAGAAAAGAATAGCAGCAACTCTCTGAACAGAAAAGTGACCACTTTCTGGAAAGTAGGATGTGCGGAGATGTGAATCCGAGGGGATATTCGGGAAGACAGACCCCGGCGGGGAGGGAGCCTCCATCAGCTGCTACTGGCAAGTGACAGAGCAGTGGAGCACAAAATCGGAACTTTTAGAAGTCTGCTCCGCTGAGGGACGTCGCTCCAGTGGCTAAGCGGGGGATGGAACACTCGCTGGGACAGTGTGGTCTCAGGACCCTCAGGGTCACAGAAAGACCAGGGGTGCCTGAGTGCGGCAGACCTCCCAGGTATTGGAGCAGGGAAGCCGGCTGCAGAGATGGAGCCCAGGAGTGGGCTCTCAGCTCGGGGTTGTCATAAACCATGATCCGTGGCACAGTCCGGCCACAGCTCCTCCAGCAGGGACCCAACAAGCAGCACACCCAGGGAGACTCCTCTTCCTCCCCTGGGAGGAGTGGCGCGGGAGTGCACCACAGGAATCTGCTGGGTTTGGAGACTCCACGGCGTCGTGTGCCAGAGATAGAAACGCTCGGTCACAGGCCAGTGAGCACGGAGTGCGGCCGGAGACCGGGGATATGGGAGTGATTGACTGCTTTTCTCTAGGGCTCACTGAGGAGTGGGGCCCTGAGTTCTTGGCTCCTCTGGGGCGGAGATTGGGAGGCTGCCATTTTCACTCTCGGCCTCCAAAGCTGTACAGAAAGCTTGCAGGTAATAAAAGCTCCCGAGAGCAAACCCGAACAGATTACTTAGCCCGGACTGGCAAGGGTGTGGCAATTCTGCCTCCAGCAAAGACATTTGGGAACCATGGCAACAGGCCCCTCCCCCACAAGATCAGCAAGAACAGCCAGCCAAGACCAAGTTTACTGATCAATGAGAATGACAGAACTCCAGCGCTAGGGGAATACTGCACATAGAATTCATGGCTTTTTTCCCTCTGATTCTTTAGTCTTTCAAGTTAATTTTTTTAATTTAATTTTATTTTTTTGAAATTTTCTTTTTCCCTTTTTCAACCAACATCTTATCAATCCCTTTTTAAAAAAATCTTTTTTATTTTTCATTTTTAGAGTCATATTCTATCCCTTCATAGTAGTTAACCTTATTTTTGGTATATATATATAACTTGTTCTCTCTTTAAAATTTTGGGATACAGTTTCTTCTAACAGACCAAAACATACCCTAAATCTCTAATGTATGGCTTTGTTCTAGTCTCCTGCCTGATCACATTCTCTCCTTTTTTTTTAATTCCTCTTCTTTCTTTTTTCAACCAACTTCTTATCAATTCCATTTATAAAATCTTTTATAATTTTCATCTGTACAGTCATATTCCATCCCTTCATCATATTTACCCTTATTTTTGTACATATATAGGTTTTTCTTTCTTTAAAATTTTGGGAGGCAGTTTCTTCTAACAGACCAAAATAAGCCCAAAATCTAGTGTGTGGCACTGATCTATGCACCAGCCTGATCATATTTGATCATATTCTGTTTTTTTTTTTTAATCTTTTTCTTTCTCTCTTTATTATTATTTTTTTCTTTTTTCTTTCTTTCCCTTTCTTTTCCCCCGGTTTCAGGTCTCTTCTGATTTGTTTAGTGTATGTATTTCTGGGGTTGTTGTTACCCTGTTAGCATTTTGTTCTTTTATTCATCTAGTCTCCTTTTGACAAAATGACAAGATGGAAAAAATCACCTTAAAAAAAGAACAAGAGGCAGTACTGACTGCCAGGGACCTAATCAATACAGACATTAGTAAGATGTCAGAACTAGAGGGCGCCTGGGTGGCTCAGTTGGTTAAGCAACTGCCTTCGGCTCAGGTCATGATCCCGGAGTCCCGGGATCGAGTCCCACATCGGGCTCCCTGCTCGGCGGGGAGTCTGCTTCTCCCTCTAACCCTACCCCCTCTTGTGCTCTCTCTCTCTCTCAAATAAATAAATAAAATCTTTAAAAAAAAAAAAAAAAAAGATGTCAGAACTAGAGTTCAGAATGACGATTTTAAAGATACTAGTTGGGCTTGAAAAAAGCATGGAAGTTATTACAGAAACCCTTTCTGGAGAAATAAAAGAACTAAAATCTAACCAAGTCGAAATCAAAAAGGCTATTAATGAGGTCCAATCAAAAATGGAGCCTCTAACTGCTAGGATAAATGAGGCAGAAGGCAGAATTAGTGATATAGAAGACCAAATGATGGAGAATAAAGCTGAGAAAAAGAGAGATAAATAACTACTGGATCACAAGGGCAGAATTCGAGAGATAAGTGATACCATAAGATGAAACAATATTAGAAGAATTGGGATCCCAGAAGAAGAAGAAAGAGAGAGAGGGGCAGAAGGTAT
>NW_022590498.1:0-13185 GCF_004348235.1 Phoca vitulina | reverse complement strand
CTGCTCCATCTCCTCGTCCTTCTCTGCCAGCTTCCGCTCGATCTCAGCCTTGATCTGGTTGAACTCCAGCTGGGCCCGCAGGATCTTGCCCTCCTCGTGTTCCAGGGAGGCCTGGGAGGGGGTGGGGAGAGAGGGTCAGAGGCAGACTGTCAGGGCGCAGGGCGAGGTGGGGAGGGAGGCCAAGGAGAGGCAGGGTATCAGCCAGGACTACGGCTTGGAGGAGAAGGTCTGGAAAAAGATGCAGAAGGTGGGACCTGCATCCCAGGATGCCCTGGGTTTCCTCTGTCAAGGAAAGGGCTTGGACCTCACAAGTGCCAAGCCCCCCTAATACTAACACCGCACAATCCTGACCTTCTAAGTGTCATAGAAAAGGGGGAGGTTTTTATAACCACATATTCCAAACTTTATTTTTGTTTTCTGGGTCACTTACCCTTCAGTGAAAAAAGTTGGAAGCCCTGAAACTCAGGGCTCTCCCTAGGTTCTCTACAAATGAACAGTAACAATAGCAAATACGTATTAAGTGCTTAAGTTTGTGACCTCATTTAATCTTAGTAACAATCATGCATAAAATCTTATTGGGTATGTACAATTCATTCCATTAGAAATAAGAAAACTAAGGTACAGAAAGGTTAAGAAACTTGCCCAATGACACAGTGGAGGTCCTGAAGCCAAGTTTCTTTCTCTCTTTTTTTTTTTTTAAAGATTTTATTTATTTATTTGACAGAGAGAGAGAGAGTAAAAGCAGGGGGAGTGGCAGGGAGAGGGAGAAGCAGGCTCCCACTGAGCAGGGAGCCCGATGTGGGACTCGATCCCAGGACCCTGAGATCATGACCTGAGCCAAAGTCAGACACTTAACCCACTGAGCCACCCAGGCGCCCCTGAAGCCAAGTTTCAAACTCAGATCTGCTTGACTCTGAAGCCCACACTCCCACCTACTGTCTGAGGGGTTATTATGATGGCCATATTTCAACTTTCTAAACACCGTAGGAAACATAACCTTTTGGCCTATGATCAGACTGGGATGCTTTCCTCGGTGCAGACCTTGGCTTTGGAGGCAGTCATGGGTATCAGGTTAGTGGGTAGACTGAGAAAAAGGAGCTAATAAATTCTGTCTGAGGGTCAGTGTCACCCCCGGGTGAAGGAGAGTGGGGAGTCAGAGACAAGAGGGGGTGGGTAGGAGAGGGTACAAGGTAGGGGGACAGGCAGAGCCAGGCTCACCTCAGCCTCCTCCAGGGCCGACTGCAGCTCTAGCTTCTCAGCCTCCAGCTGCTTGCGGACCTTCTCCAGCTCGTGTGCATTCTTCCCTCCTTCTCCCAGCTGCTCGGTCAGGTCGGAGATCTCTTCTGGGGGTCAGAGGGCCAGAAAGCTCAAAGCCTGAGCTCTCCCTGCTCCAGGGTGGCCCTCCCTGCCCCCAGCCCCTCCCCGGCCTCTCCGGCCCCAGCGCACCCTGAAGGTTCTTGTTCTCCCGCTTGAAGGTCTCCAGATGCTCCAGGGACTCCTCATAGGCGTTCTTGAGCTTGAAGAGCTCTGTGCTGAGGGAGCGCGCCTCCTTCTGCGAGGACTCCAACTCTGACTGTGACTCCTCATACTTCTGCTTCCACTCAGCCAGGATCTGTGGGGACCCGGCTCACTGCACGGCCCCAACCCCCACCCCAGCACACCCCCATCCCCCATTCCCCCGGCTCTCCAGGGCATGCCCAGGCCCCTCGGCGGGGCTCAGTCTCCTTCCTGGCCCCCCAGGAGGAGGTCCCTGGCTTCCTGGTGACGCCGGCCTCCCTGCTCTGCCCCTGGTTGTGGCCCTCAGCCCAGGCCCACCTTGTCGAAGTTCCTCTGCTTCTTGTCGAGGGCCGCGGCGGCTGCGTTGGAGCGCTCCACGTCCACCATCAGGTCCTCGATCTCATTCTGCAGCCGGTGCTTGGTCTTCTCCAGCGAAGAGCACTTGGCATTGACGGCCTCCACGGCCTCCTCGGCATCCTGCAGCCTCTGGGCCAGCTTCTTCCTGCCCGGGGCAGTTAGAGTGTGTGTGTGTGTGTGTGTGTGTGTGTGTGTGACTCTACAACACCAGGCCCTTGGAACCACCTCCTCCCCAGACCAGGGTGACCCCATCCTCTCCCATAGCTCCTTGGGACCCTGATCAGCCCTTCAGGCCCCGGGTCCCTAGCCTCGAGGGACCCAAGCCTGCAGGTAGGTGGAACAGAGAGTCCTCCTTATGTGTAGCAGCATCTGGGTGGCAGCCTCCAACCCTCCCCACACCAGGCTGATCGATGGAAGCTCCTCTGACCAACAAGCTTTTTGCTCGTCTTATACGTGAGCATCAGGTATAACCCGAGCCAAAAGCTCATGCGTCACAGGAAGTGAGTCAGGGCCAGCCAGGTTCACTCAGAGGCCAGGATCCAGGCTCCCTTTCAAGCACCTCTATTACCCGTTTCCTCCCCCGCCCCCCCCCGCCCCGCCCCGGACCTTTTCCCACTCTCCTCAGATCTCCTTCCCGTGCCCACTCTGCCTGTCCCCACCCCAGGTCCTCTTGCTCCTTCCTCCTTTAGAATCAGGGTGGTGGGCCGCCCGGGACTCACTTGGCCTCCTCGAGCTCCTCGGTCCTCTGGATGGCGTCTGTCTCGTACTTGGTCCTCCACTGGGCCACCTCCGAGTTGGCCTTGGACAAGACGCGCTGCAGCTCGGCCTTGGCCTCCGTCTCCTCCTCGTACTGCTCCCGTAGCAGGTCACAGTCATGCCGGGCCGACTGCAGCGCGTGGGCCAGCGCGTTCTTCGCCTGCGGAGGGGCGGGCACCGGGAGGAGGGCTTATCTCCCAGGAAGGTGGGAGGGAATGCCCCCCCCCCCATCATTCTCTAGATCTTTTTCATCTCCATGAAGTTCAAATAAGCCCAGCCTCGCTCATTCAGGGTGAAGGCTGGTGTGGAGTCTCAGCGTCTTAGAGTAGCTTTCCAGCTTGCCCACCCCACTCCTAGCAAATAAGGAAAGAGGCATTCGATGATGTTCAGGTGTGGCTTAGCTGGAGTGTAGAGGAACCTAGACTGGGGGGCCTTTCCACCACAAACAGAGTCTTCTCTCCAGCCTCTGGGCTCCATTCCTGGTGTTGATGTAATTTAATTACCAGGGCTGCCATCAAGCCTGTCCCACTGTCCCCTAGCTGGGCCTCACCTTGCCCTCCTCCTCCAGCTGCCTCTTGAGGTCCTCCAGCTGCTGGGTGTAGTAGAGCTTGCCTCGGGTCAGCTGGGAGATCAGCGCCTCCTTCTCATCCAGCTGCCGGGACAGCTCACCTAGAGGTGGGAACAAGAGAGAGTTTGTGGGCTATGGAAGGGGGCAACCGGTGCCTGACCCTGGGGCAGGCGCAGGGCCGGTTAGGGGCACCCACCGTTCTCTGTCTGCAGCTTGGCTCGCTGGGTGGCGAGGTCATTGAGAGAGCGTTGGGTCTCTTCCAGCTTTGCGCGGTACTCATTGGCCTGGTCCTCCAATGTCCGGGACACCTTCTCCAGGTTTGCCTTCAGGCAGTAAGGGACAACTTGTCATGGAGAAGGGGCTGGGTGGACCAGAGAAAGGAAGGGAGGGCCAAGGTGGGGAGGGCACAGGGCTCAGGGGCTGAAACGGAGAGGTGCTGGAGGGCGTGGTCTGAAGGGGTGCATGAATTAAAGGAGCTGTGAGTGGAGGCAGGGAGGGCAAGGGAGAGAGCGAGACAGAGAGCAAGGGCTGATGAAGGAGTGACAGTGAGAGGACAGGGCAGAGAGAGTGGAAGGAAGACCGCTGTGGGAGAGAAGGGGGTGAGGACGGTGAGCAGGCAGCCCACCTTGGCCTTGATGATCTGCTCCATGTTGGAGGTGACATCGTCCAGCTCCAGCTTGAACTCGCTCTTCTCCTTCTCCAGCTTCTGCTTCACGCGCTGCAGGTTGTCGATCTGCTCGCTCAGCTCGGCCACGCTGTCCGCGTGCTTCTTGCGCAGGGCCGCCGCCGTGGCCTCGTGCTGCAGCGTGGCCTCCTCCAGGTCCCGCCTCATCTTCTGGAACTCGGCCTCGCGCTTCTTGTTCATCTCGATCTGCACGGACGTGGCCCCCCCCGGCCTCCTCCAGCCGCTCGCTGATCTCCTCCAGCTCCCGGGACAGGTCTGAGCGCAGCTTCTCCACCTTGGCCCTTGCGGTGCGCTCGGCCTCCAGCTCCTCCTCCAGCTCCTCGATGCGAGCCTGGCCCGGGACACAGAGGGCTCAGCCCCACCGCCCGGAGCCGTCCGGCGGAGCCCCCAACCCAGAGCTCCAGGACATTCAGGTCCCTCTAGAGCAATGGTTCTTAACTAGGGAAAGTTTTGTGCCCCAGGGGATAGTTGGCGATGTCTGTAGACACGTTCGCTTGCCGTGACTTGCCATCTAGTGGGTAGAGGCCAGGGGTGCTGCTAGTATCTGTCCTGCGTAGACCATCAGTAGCAGTTTGGTCGAAGCTGACCTCTCAAGGCGTTTAGACTCAGTCTGATTATCTGCAGCCCTGAATCCTGAGAATCTATGTTCGGATGGGGATTCGGAGATCCTACGAGATCCTGAATCTCAAAGATTTCACAGATTCACTAGGCTCTGCTCTGCTAAATATAAGGCAGGAAAGCCTGTGTTGGTATCTTACAAATATTTACAACCATATGCCGTAAGACAATAAAAACTTTTGTAATTTTCCAAGTTAACCACAAAGTCCAGCCAACCATATTCTTCACTCTCCAGGGCTTGCCTTATTTATGCCTGGGCTCGGGTCCACCTTGACTATTCCCTTCTAGGCCAGGCAAGTGCTAGCAGGTTGCCCTTATCATCATCAGGCCCCTACCTCATTTTTTGGCCTTAGCCTTGGCTTTGACTAAATTGGGAGAATGTCCCATCTGTCATTTTGATCTGTTCCCTGACCAGCCAGGAGCAAAGGGGAGCATTGATCAGTGGGATCCCTGCATCGGTGGTTGTGGACAGTATTAACAGGATGTGCGTGGGTGGGTGCTGGGAGCAGGAGAGAGGGGAACACCATGCCTCTACTCCCAATATGAAGAAAGTGGGACTGTGTGCAAGAGCTTGGGCAGGAAGAAGGAGGAGCCACAGCCCTTTGCCGAGACCTGGTGAGGATAACAGCACTGTTGTTCTGGGTCTAAGAGCCAAAGAGTTTGCCTCGACCCAAACAGAAGAACCTGGAGAATGTCCTCGTATTCTAGCTAAAACCCAGAGGGGCACCCAAGAAAATGGGAGGGCAAATTATCACTGAAGGCAGGCCAGCCCCTGAGCAGCTCCCCAAATGAGTGGAACTGTGTCCATGCATTACTTGTAGCATGGACTGTGGGCCCTGAATGCTGAGGGGTGATCAGCTCTCTCCAATAGCCACCATCTGACCAGAAAATTAGAGGATAAGGCCCTGCCCCCAGCAGCTGAGTGCATGTTGTCCTTGGGGCCACTCTGTCCAGACGTGGCCATGCAGCTTCTGTAGCTATAAGATGGGGATGGTAGTACCTGCCTTCCTTGCTTCCAGGGCTCTTCTGACAAACACAGGACAAAAAGCTCATTAAAATTCAGGGTGCGCTAAAAGTAAGGGAGACTGTGGCTGTTAATTTACTCTCCTCCTGCAGAGGGATGAGAAGGCCATGGAGAAAACAAAAGAACACCTTGCTAGTGGCTGGCTGACTGGTAGCTGACAAAATGGTTTTATAAACATTATCTCCCCTGGTCCTCTGTAAGGCAGGTGTTATTATCTCATTTCACGGATGAGAAGACAATCTGAGACTCGGCAACGGGAAGTGACTTGCTCAGAGTTGTAGGAGTTGACTATATATCATGGGACCAGTACCTGGAAAGAGTATGATCAGAGCACCCCATAGGAAAGGGCTCCGTGAAGACCCTTCTCACCCCCATGCAGAGGGGAGAAGTACCAGAGAAAGGGTGAGATGAGAATTGAACCCTGTCATTTGCACCGGAGCAAAATCCCACGAGGCAGGGCATATAAGCAAGAGAGCCCTTTTAGTAGGCTTGTTTGCCTCCTGCTAGAATAAGACATTATTACTGTAACGGGGGAGCCCTGCTAGAATAAGACATTATTACTGTAACGGGGGAAGGCCAGTGCTCTCCAGTGCCAGGTGAGGGCTGGTGGGGTCTCCAAGGCTGCCTGGAGTTCTAGATACTGTCTAGAACCCTAAGCAGCTCTGCATCCTCAGCTGCCTCCCCACTGAACTCCCCATTGGCTGTACCAGGAAGAACTTCACCTGATTCTCCTTCAATTTCTTCTGCAGCTGAAGGGCCAATGCCTGCTCATCCTCAATCTTACTGTTCTGCTGATTAATGTCAAACTCTTTCCTGGAGGAGAAGTTGGGGGGGGGCAGTGACAGGTGGTCTTCCTTCCTCTGTACCCATTCTCTTCTCTTGCCGTGGCGTGCCAGGACCAGTCCCCTCCCCCCAGCCCAGAGGGTGAATGCAGGAGGGCTGTTTGACCTCCTCCTTCACACTGGGCCCAGGACAGTCATGGCCAGTGGGTGTGAAGCACCCTATGCTCTAACCCTCAGGCCAGCCATCTCCACTAGCCCTTCCTGGCCATCTCAGGCTCCTACTTCTTGATCTTTTCTTCCAGCTGCAACTTGTCATTCTCCAGGTCCATGATGCTCTCCTGGGTCAGCTTCAGGTCACCCTCCAGCTTCCGCTTTGCCCGCTCCAGGTCCATGCGCACCTTCTTCTCCTGTTCCAGGGACCCCTCCAGCTGGTGGAAAGAAGATAATAAACAAGCAGTAGAAAACCTGAGATCCACAGTGTATGCTCTTCTGCTCCCTTCTAAACTCAAAGTCCAGTGAGATTGGAGGGCAAACCAGCAGAGAAATCCCTGCAAGTATAAAAAATTCTGAACCCCAGCCTAGTGAGGAACTGCAGAGAACAAAGAGGCCCCTTTGCTGTTGATGTTGCCTGCAGAATCCTGACCTGAGAGAGACAGAGCATGGTTCTTACTACTCACATCATCCACCTGCTGCTCCAGCTTGACCTTAGACTTAGTCAGTGTGTTGACCTTGTCCTCCTCAGCCTGAAGGTCATCTAAGGCCTGCTGGTGGGCTTCTTGCAGAGCCTTCTTCTCCTTGGTCAGCTTGGCGATGATCTCATCTAGCCCAGCCATCTCTTCTGTCAGGTTCTTCACCTGTTGACCAAGAACCCCATCCCCTTTAGGGTCAGAGGTCATCGGCCCGGAGACATCTATGGGGATGTCCAAGACCAAGGATCAGGACCACACTCTGGTCTGGGAATCCTGAGGAGACCTGAGATAGAGCCAGAAGGAACTGCCCTCACCTTGTTCTCTGTTGCATGCTTCTCCTTCTCCACCTTGGCCAGCGTCAGCTCCAGGTCATCAATGTCCTTCTTGAGCTCAGAGCACTCATCTTCCAGCTTGCGCTTCTTGGCAGTGAGCTCTGCATTCATCTCCTCCTCGTCCTCCAGCCTCTCGGTCATCTCCTTCACCTTGGCTTCCAGCTGGATCTTATTCTTGATCAGCTGGTCACAGCGTTCCTCTGCATCATTGAGGTTATCTTGTTCCTGGGAGAAGAGGACAGAGAGGAGAGTTGGTGATTAAAGAGAGGAAATATCCAGCATCTTAGTTCCTGGGGATGAGATGGGCTATAATCCAGGGGAGGAAAGGGGAGGAATGAAGAGATCGTCGTGTGACCTCACCGCCTGCACTTGGAGCTGGAGATCATTCTTCTCCTGCAGCAGGGATACCATCTTCTCCTCCAGCTCCTTGCGGCGAGCCTCCGACTTCTCCAGCGCCTCTTTGATGCGCGCAAACTCCTCCTTCATGTTGGCCATCTCCTTCTCTGTCTCTGCGCTCTTGAGTAGTGGCTTGATCTTGAAGTAGAGCTTCATCCAGGGCCAGTTCTTGACCCCCATGAAGGCCCGAATGTTCCACTGGATTACCAGCAAGGCATCCCTGGCAAGAAAACATGGAGGCAGGAAGGGGCACTCTGAAAGAGCACTTCCCAAGCATGGGACCAACTGCAATTGGCTCCCAGCCCATCTAAACAAGCTCATAGGCACCTGAGGGCAGGAGCCCTGTCTTGTTGCCTTGATATGCACCCCCACTCCAACATTACCACACTGAACATGGAGTTGCTCAATAAATATTTATTACTTGAGTAATTCAACAAAAGGGCAGTTTATATCTTCCCTACTGGGGCGTTAGTAGTAATGAAAGCTACACCATTCATAGAGTGTCTACTAAGTTCAGTGTTTCTAATCCATAAGAACCTCAGATATGTTAAAAAATTATATTTTACATGTAAGAATATCTATAGTATATATGTAAGTTATGAAGCATGAAACAAAATGACTATGCATGAACCTATCAATCCTTTGAACAACAACTAGAAGAGCATTTTGCCAGTGTTGGCTCTCCCAGTGTGTTTCTCATCCCCTTTCCTGGTCCCCCCACCAGAAGCAGCCACTATCCTTAGTCTTCTGTTTTTCATTTCCTTACTTTTTCAAAACATACTTTAACCATATATGTACGTGTCTTTAAACAATATGTCACTATTTTTTAGTATCTCTGAGTTTTATAAAAATTTCATTACATTATATGTATCCTTCTGTGACTTGCTTTTGTTCACTCAACCATAGGCTTCTGAGGCTCAAACACATTGCACCGTGTGGTTGTAAGTCCCTCCTTTCATTGCTTTAGAATAGTCCACTGAACGACTATACTACTATTTACCCATTCCCCTGGAGATGGAAATTGGAGTTGTTTCCAAATCTTTGCTATTTTGGCCAATGCTGCTATGAAGATTCTTTTTTGTCCCATGTTGTATACATGCAGGAGTTTCTGTGGGAATGCACTTAGGAATGGAATTGGAAGCAATTGTCCATATTTTTTTATTTTTTTATTTTGGGATGTTCTCTATACCCAAAATGGGGCTCAAACTTATGACCTCGAGATCAAGAGTTGCATGCTCTATGGACTGGGTCAGCCAGGTACCCCTGCAATTGTCCATCTTTAAAAGATAATGATAGGGGCGCCTGGGTGGCTCAGTTGTTAAGCGTCTGCCTTTGACTCAGGTCATGATCCCAGGGTCCTGGGATCGAGCCCCACATCGGGCTCCCCGCTCAGCGGGAAGCCTGCTTCTCTCTCTCCCACTCCCCCTGATTGTGTTCCCTCTCTCGCTGTGTCTCTATCAAATAAATAAATAAAATCTTTTAAAAAAAAAAAAGATAATGATAAATTGTTTTTCAGAGAGGTTGTGCTAATTTACATACCTGTAAGCAATGGGTCAGACTTCTTGATTTTTGTCAAGCTGGTGTTTTAAAATGGTATCTCATTCTTTATGGGGAATTTTCTTTGTGTAAAGAATTCAAAATGAGACCTAGCGTGGTAGTCACTTGCTCAAGCCAGCTAGTAAGTGGTGAAGTCAGGGTTTGAACTCAGGTCTTCGGAGTCACACCAGTTAGCACTGCTTGTCTACCTTTTACATCTCTGGGAGAGCCTCGCCCTTTCCCTCGCCTCACCTGCGCTCCACAATCTTCTTGAACTCAATGCGCATGAGCTGGCCCCGGGCTTGTGCCTGGATGCGGGTGATGATGCGGCTCAGCCTCTCATCCCGCATCTCCTCCAGCAGCCCCAGCAGCCCTGCCTTGAAGAACACCTGCAGGCAAGAGGGCTGCAGCCTCAGAGAAGGGTAGCCAGGGTGGAGGAAGAGGGAAGGAGGCGCTGACTAAGCTCCCAGGTGACCCATTACCCATATATCCCAGACCTCAGAGTGAAATATGAAGAACAAGACAGAAAAGAAGCCTGGGTTCCAGCCCTTGAATTAATACAGGAAGCCAGGAATCAGAGGCCTGCTTTCCAAACTCCCAGCTGCTCTGCTCAAGGTGGCTACATGTCCCGCAGCTCCACCCTGTGGGGCTCTAGACCCACCTTGGTGTGGCCGAACTTGTACTGGTTGTGGTCAATGTCCAGGGAGCCCAGCAGCTTCTCTGCCCCTTTCCTGCTGTCAATGAACTGGCCCTCGGGGATGGCTGTTGGGTTCAGGATGCGGTACCTGGAGAGGGAGGTGCCCCAAGTTACCCACGTTCTGCACTGATCTCTTCTGCCCACAGCATTCAGGGCCACCTGTGGACTCTCTTCCTCACCAAGTCTGCCCAGGCTCCCCATGTTCCCTGAGCTCCAGGGTGCCCCTGTACCCACCTCTGCCTGAAGTCCCCGTAGAGGATGCGGTTGGGGAAGCCTTTCCTGCAGATGCGGATGCCCTCCAGCACACCGTTGCAGCGCAGCTGGTGCATGACCAGGGGGTTGTCCATCACCCCTGCAGCAGGAGAAGAGAAGGTATCGGTCTCAGGGCAAGTGGATGCCAAGTGCCCTCCCCAGACTAGACCTTTACACATCGCTCACCTGGAGCCTTCCGTTCATTGGGGATGATGCAGCGCACAAAGTGAGGATGAGTGGTCCTCAGGTTGGTCATAAGTTTATTCAGATTCTCCTGGGGGTGGATGAGAGTGGGGAGTCAGGAGCCACAGGGACCATCTTTTTGGGCCCTGGGTCCCTGACAGCCTGTCTCCAGAATTCTCTAAGGAACCAAGAGTTGACACATAATTTATGATGGGAGTTCAGGCTTGTGTAGAATTTACATGCCCAAAATGACCATATAGCTCTAGCTTCTTTCCTCCCCAGACTCAGAGAATCAGATTAGGGTGACACAGTCAAAGGGCTGGGCCTGCCCACCACAGGCCCCCTGGCATCTCTGGGCCCTTCTTACCCGGTGGAGGGCCGACACTGTCTGAAAGGATGAGCCCTTTTTCTTGCCTCCTTTGCCTTTACCGCTGTCCCCTAATAACAAGAGAAGGGATGAGGAGCCAGAGTCTGAAAACTGAGGAGCCCTCGGGCAGGGGCAGGGCTCTGCCTCTCACTAGCCGTGTGACTTCACAAAGTGATTCTCCACGTCTCGGTTTTCCCACGACGAGAACAGTAACTGCCTCTAAAAACTGGGATGGAGATTAGATAAGCTTGCTTGCCACATAGTAGGTGCTGAAATCGTATGAGTGCTCTTCTCCCACCTTCTTCGAACCCCTCCCTTCATGCCTGCTTCTTTCCACGGTCTACCTTCCTTCCTGTAGTTCCTCCTCCTTCCAAGCCACAGCCTTTCTCTTCCTTCTCTGAACGGGACACTCACCTGTGCTACCAGATGTTCGGTGATCCTCTCAGCGTTTACCAAGACCTCCCACAGGCACAGGTCTACACTGGGCCGGGCACAGCGATGCGTGTGCCACCCTCACTCACCTCCAGCTGTTCAGTCTTGAGGAGACATTCGACATGTACACCAATATCCATAACACAAAGTGGAAAATGGCCCTTCTACGGATCAGTGGCAGAATGACTACTGTGAGATTTCCTGACCCCCATCCCATGGCTTGTGGGTTCTCTTCTGCCTCTAGAATCCTGTGCTTTGAAGCAGAAGGATCCTTGCCCCTGGCAACTTCAGAATTGCTCTGGCCCAGGGCAGGGGCTGCCCTCTTACCGACATCAGCAGAAGCATAGGTGGAGAAGAGTGTGGCCATGAGCTTGAGGGAGGACTTCTGGTACAAGCCCACCACCGTCTCGTTGAGTGGGTCTTTGTTTTTCTCCAGCCAGCCCAGGATGTTGTAGTCCACTGTGCCGGCATAGTGGATCAGGGAGAAGTGGGCTTCCGGCTTCCCCTTGATGTTGCGTGGCTTCTGGAAGTTGTTGGACTTGCCCAGGTGGTTATCATACAGCTTGGCTTTGAAGGTCATGTCAGTGGCCTTGGGGAACATGCACTCCTCCTCCAGGATGGACATGATGCCCATGGGCTGAGAGCAGGGAGGGGGAAGGTAGAGAGAGCATCACTGCATGCGCTCCCAGGTTTCCAGAGCCCCACACCTTGCCAGAGGAAAAACTGTAGCCCAGTAGAGCTGGCAGGCTACAGTGTCTGGGCTAGCACCTCTTGTCCCAATATAGGACCCTAATATTCTTGGAATTAACCTAAATCTAATTCTATTCAGATCTGGCCTATAACCTCTTTCTGCCTCAGTGGACCAAGTGAAGAGCCCTGTGCTCCCAGCCACACTGCCAAGTCCCCAAGGCCTTGCAGCAAGTTCCTCCTTCTTGGATTGCCCCAGGGACAGGTGTATGTCAGAGGTGACAGACTGAGGGGCAGGCCAGACCTCTGCCTGTATGATGGGTAACAGTTCTTCAAGGGATGGTTAAAGGGATCCATGTTCTGCACAACATCCTGCTCTTCAGAGAGTCTGGTGGTTCTTGACTTTCCTTGGGACAGGAATCCTAATGAGAATTTGATTAAACTAAAGATGCCTCCCTGGAAAAATGCATGTAAACACATGTGTGTGTGTGTGCGTGCACGTGTATACACACACACACACACACTCTTTTCCATATACTTTCAGGTGATTCTGAGACCTCTGGAAGAGCAGCACCTTGGATAACCACCCAGAGCTTCTGGGAAGCTCCGGTTTTCTGAAGGGCACTGGCCGGCTGGGTGAGGGTAGTTATCCCGGGCTCTGGGCTGTACCAGCAAAAGCACACTGAGAACAAGCCAGCACTGGGAACCTCACACCAGCTCTGTTCTTGTCTCCTCTGAGTCTGTGGACAAGAGGAGCTGAAGACTGGCTTATTCTCAGCTATCAGGAAGAGGATGGGAAGCCAAATGTCTCTAGTGTCAGCCTAGGATCTTTCCATAGATGACGCTTCCCATGGGCTGTCTGAGGGGCTAGGAGTCCTCCCCTCACTACGTCTCCTTCTTAAGACTCTGGGAGGTGACCACCATACAGGACAAGGTCTTAGGTCCTGGGGAGAGGAGAAAGGGGCTCATCCCATGTATGACTTCAGGGTGGGTAGAAGCTGGGTCTGAGAGAGGCTGGGGATTCTGGGGACTCTAGTTTCTTGGCTGTAGAAGGGACAGCCCTGCCACTCTGGCTGGGATGCCAGGGGAAGGAAACGGAGGCAGCGGGTGGAGGCAGCACCTTCTCAATGAGGTCGATGCAGGCCTGCAGGTCCATGCCAAAGTCGATGAACTCCCACTCAATGCCTTCCTTCTTGTACTCCTCCTGCTCCAGCACGAACATGTGGTGGTTGAAGAACTGCTGCAGCTTCTCGTTGGTGAAGTTGATGCACAGCTGCTCAAAGCTGTTGAACTGCAGGGGGCGGGGGCGGAGCGGGTCAGGCAGGCA
>NW_022590497.1:0-13206 GCF_004348235.1 Phoca vitulina | reverse complement strand
CATCAATTGAGAGGACCATATGGTTCTTCTCCCTCCTCTTATTAATGCGTTCTATCACATTGATTGATTTGTGAATGTTGAACCACCGTTGCATCCCGGGGATAAATCCCACTTGGTCGTGTGGATGATCCTTTTAATGTATTGTTGGATCCCATTAGCTACGATTTTGTTGAGGATTTTGGAATCCATATTCATCAGGGATATCGGTCTGAAATTCTCCTTTTTGATGGTGTCTTTGTCTGATTTGGGGGTTAAGGCAATGCTGGCCTCATAGAATGAGTTTGGAAGTTTTCCTTCTGTTTCCATTTTTTGAAACAGCTTCAGTAGAAGAGGTATTATTTCCTCCTTGAATGTTTGGTAGAATTGCCCAGGGAATCCATCAGGCCCTGGACTCTTGTTTTTTGGGAGGTTTTTGATCACCGCTTCCATCTCGTTACTGGTTATTGGCCTATTCAGGTTGTCAATTTCTTCCTGTTTCAGTCTTGGCAGCTTATAGGTTTCCAGGAAGGCCTCCATTTCATCCAGATTGCTCAGTTTATTGGCATATATTTGTTGATAATAATTTCTAATAATTGTTTCTATTTCCTTGGTGTTAGTCATGATCTCTCCCCTTTCATTCATTCTTTTATTAATTTGGGTCCTTTCTCTTTTCTTTGGTTAAGTATGACCAGTGGTTTATTGATCTTATTAATTCTTTCAAAGAACCAACTTCTAGTTTTGTTGATCTGACCTAATGTGTTTCTGGTTTCTAATTCATTGATTTCTGCTTTAATTTTAATGATTTCTCTTCTAATGCATGGCTTAGGCATTGTTTGTTGCTTTTTCTCTAGTTCTTTAAGGTGTAGAGTTAGTTGGTGAATTCGGGATTTTTCTTTTTTTTTGAGTGAGGCGTGGATGGCTATATATTTCCCCCTTAGGACCGCCTTTGCAGTATCCCATAGGTTTTGGACCAATGTGTTTTCATTCACATTGATGTCCATGAATTGTTTAAGTTCTTTGATTTCCTGGTCAACCCAAACATTCTTGAGCAGAGTGGTCTTTAGCTTCCAAGTGTTTGAATTTCTGCCAAATTTTTTCTTGTGATTGAGTTCCCGTTTTAAAGCATTGTGGTCTGAGAATATGCAGGGAATAATCTCAATCTTTTGGTATTGGTTGAGACCTGATTTGTGACCCAGTATGTGGTCAGTTCTGGAGAAAGTTCCATGTGCACTCGAGAAGAATGAGTATTCTGTTGTGTTAGGGTGGAATGTTCTATAAATACCTATGAGGTCCATCTGATCCAGTGTATCAGTCAAAGCTCTTGTTTCTTTGTTGATTTTCTGCTTAGGTGATCTGTCCATTGCTGAGAGTGGGGTATTGAGGTCTCCTACAATTAATGTATTGTTATCAATATGACTATTTATTTTGGTTAACAGTTGGCTTATGTAGATGGCTGCTCCCGTGTTGGGGGCATAGATATTTACAATTGTTAGATCTTCTTGTTGGATAGACCCTTTAAGAATGATATAGTGTCCTTCTGTGTCTCTAATTACAGAGTTAGTTTAAATTTAATTTGTCTGATATAAGAATTACTACCCCAGCTTTCTTTTGAGGTCGGCTGGCATGGAAGATGGATCTTCATCCCTTCACTTTCAGTCTGGACGTATCTTTAGGTTCAAAACGAGTCTCTTGTAGACAGCATATGCATGGGTCCTGTCTTTTTATCCAATCTGTAACCCTGTGCCATTTTAGGGGAGCATTTAGGCCATTCACATTGAGAGTGATTATTGAAAGATATGAATTAATTGTCATCATATTGCCTGTGAAGACATTGTTTTTATAGATTGTCCCTATAAATTTCTGTTGTATATCACTCTTGGGGTCTTTCTCCTTTTATAGAACCCCACTTAGTATTTTTTGCAGGGCCGGGTTAATGGTCACATATTCTTTCAGTTTCTGCCAGTCATGGAAGCTCTGCATGTCTCCATCCATTCTAAATGACAGCCTTGCCAGATAAAGTATTCTTGGCTGCATGTTCTTCTCATTTAGTACCCTGAATATGTCTTGCCAGGCCTTTCTGGCTTGCCAGGTCTCTGTGGATAGGTCTGACGTTATTCTGATGTTCCTCCCTCTGTACGTAAGGAATCTCTTTCCCCTAACTGCCCTTAAGATGGTTTCCTTGGACTGATATGAGGAATTCTCAATCTCAGGAAACAAACTGAGGGTTGCTGGAGTGGGGGGTGGGGTGGGAGGGATGGGGTGACTGGGTGATGGACACTGGGGAGGGTATGTGTTCTGGTAAGTGCTGTGAATTGTGCAAGACTGTTGAATCTCAGATCTGTACCTCTGAAACAAATAATGCAATATATGTTAAGAAAAAAAAAAAAGAAGAAGAATGTAGCAGGAGGGGAAGCATGAAGGGGGGGAAATTGGAGGGGGAGAAGAACCATGAGAGACAATGGACTCTGAAAAACAAACTGAGGGTTCTAGAGGGGAGGGGGTTGGGAGGATGGGTTAGCCTGGTGATGGGTATTGAGGAGGGCACGTTCTGCATGGAGCACTGGGTGTTATGCACAAACAATGAATCATGGAACACTATATCTAAAACTAATGATGTAATGTATGGGGATTAACATAATAATAAAAAAAATTTTTTTTTTAAAAAAGAACCTTATTAAAAATCAAAAAAAAAAAAAAAAAGATGGTTTCCTTGGTTCTAAGATTTGCAAGTTTTACTATTACATGCCTTGGTGTTGGCCTGTTTTCCTTGATCTTAGGAGGGGTCCTTTCTGCCTCTAGGACTTGAATGTTTGTTTCATTCCCCAGATTAGGGAAGTTCTCAGTTATGATTTGCTCAAATACATCTTCTAGTCCTCTCTCTCTCCACACCCTCCAGGATTCCAATTATTCTGACATTGGACCGCTTCATGGTGTCACTTATTTCTCTGATTCTATTTTCATGGATACTGAGTTGTTTTTCCCTGGCCTCCTCTTTTCCCTTTTTTTTTTTTTTTAAAGATTTTATATATTTATTTGATAGAGAGATAGAGAGCGAGAGTGGGAACATAAGCAGGGGGAGTGGGAGAAGGAGAAGCAGACTTCCACAGAGCAGGGAGCCTGATGCAGGGCTCAATCCCAGGACCCTGAGATCATGACCTGAGCCGAAGGCAGACGCTTAATGACTGAGCCACCCAGGCGCCCTTCCTCTTTTCCCTTTTTATCTATTATATTGTCTTCCAGGTCGCTTATTTGTTCTTCTGCCTCACTTACTCTAGCTGTTATATTATCTAGATTGGATTGGATCTCATTGATAGCATTTTTAGGTTCTGCCAATTCACCTTTTATTTCTGCCCTTAGAGACTCTATGTTGCCATTAATTGACTTCTCCATTCTAGCCATTGTCTTCACAATTGCTAGCCTGAATTCCATCTCCGACATCTTGGTTATATCTGCATCCACTTGTAAATCTGCAACGTCAGTCATAATCTCTGAGTCTTTTCTATTTTGGGGGCTCCTCCTCCTAGTCATTCTGTTGATGGGTGGTTGAGGGAATGTACAGAATCCAAATTATTGACCAGAACCCAAGCAAGATGTACCTGTTTTCTTTGGACCTTAGGGTTGCTGTCCTCTTGTTTTCCCAGCCTGTCTTCTGTGGGAGGGGCCTGCCGTGCTGTTACTCAGGCAACCCTGTTTGGGCGGGTTGCCCTGCCTCCCTGTGGGGTTGATGGGCTGAGTGGGTATCAGTCTTTGGGGCTTTTGTTCTTTGGCGGCTTTCCCTGGCGGCTTTCTGTGTCTCTTCCAAGAGTCAGAGCAGAAGAGACCGTTTCCAACACTCTGCCTCAGAGCAGAGAGACCGCAGTCTGTTCTTCAGTGAGCTCTCCAGGCCACACTGTCTCCATTTCTGTCTGTGCTGCTGTAAACTGCAGCATCCTGGGTTGTGTGCCCCTCTGCAGCACCCCCAGTCCTGCCTCTAGGTCAGGGCACATCTCTGCCCTTTGTGCTTTTAAAACCGCCAGCTGCTCCCAGTCACACGTTTGGCCATGCCACTCCGGGTTTCTGTCCCGGAGGCTTCCCTAAAGTCCTTTCCCCAACGCTACTGGTCTGCTAGTCTGTGCCCCGTCCCCAGCATGTGAGGCTGTCGCTCACTGGCTGTATAGGATCCCCATGGCCATGCACCCTCCCGCTGCCATTTATCCTCAGATATCTGCCTGTGGAATCAGGGCTCTCTGCTTCGTACCTCAAAACCAATGACCTGTGATATTCTGTTTGTAGAGATCCAGATCTTCTTACATCTCAGGCTGGTTTCGTGGGTGCTCAGAGTGGTCTGGTAGATATCCAGCTCAATTCCGGTGACCAGTTGAAATAGGGTCTCCTACCCCTCCATCTTTCCTTCTGGGATACAGTTTCTTCTAAAAGACCATAATATACCCTAAATCTCTAGTGTATGGCTTTGTTTGAGTCTCCTGCCTAATCACATTCTCTTCCTTTTTTTTTTCTTAAATCCTCTTCTTTCTTTTTTCAACCAACTTCTTATCTATCAATTCTTTCTATAAAATCTTCTTCAGTTTTCATCTTTACAGTCATATTCCATCTCTTCATCATATTTACCCTTATTTTTGTACATATATATGTTTTTCTTTCTTTAAAATTTTGGAAGGCACTTTCTTCTAATAGAACAAATTACACCCAAGATCTAGTATGTGGCACTGATCTATGCACCAGCCTGATCATATTTGATCATATTATGTTTTTTTGTTGTTGTTTGTTTGTTTTTTTCTTTTTCTTTTTTTTCTTTTTTCTTTTTTCTTTCTTTCCCTTTCTTTTCCCCTGGTTTCAGTCCTCTTCTGATTTGTTTAGTGTATATTTTTCTTGGTTCGTTGTTACTCTGTTAACATTTTGTTCTCTCATTCATCTATTCTCCTCTGGACAAAATGAGAAGATGGAAAAAATCACCTCAAAAAAAAAAAAAAAAGAACAAGAGGCAGTACCAAGTGCCAGGGACCTAATCAATACGGACATTAGTAAGAAGTCAGAACTAGAGTTCAGAGTGACGATTTTAAAGATATTAGCTGGGCTTGAAAAAAGCATGGAAGATATTAGAGAAACCCCTTCTGGAGAAATAAAAGAACTAAAATCTAACCAAGTTGAAATCAAAAAGACTATTAGTGATGTGCAATAAAAAATTGAGGCTCTAACTGCTAGAAAATGAGTCAGAAGAGGGAATTAGTGATATAGAAGCCCAAATGATGGAAAATAAAGAAGCTGAGAAAAAGAGAAAAAACAACTACTGGATCACGAGGGCAGAATTCGAGAGATAAGTGATAACATAAGATGAAACAATATTAGAATAATTGGAATTCCAGAAGAAGAAGAGAGATAGAGGGGCAGAAGGAATATTGGAGCAAACTATAGCAGAAAGCTTCCCTAATTTGGGGAAGGGAACAGGCATCAAAATCCAGGAGGCACAGAGAACTCCCCTCAAAATCAATAAAAATAGGTCAACACCCTGACATCTAATAGTAAAACTTACGAGTCTCAGAGACAACGAGAATATCCTGAAAGCAGTTTGGAAGACGAGATCTGTAACCTACAATGGTAGGAACATTAGATTGGCAACAGACCTATCCACAGAGACCTGGCAGGCCAGAAAGGACTGGCAGGATATATTCAAAGCACTAAATGAGAAAAATATGCAGCAAAGAACTCATATCCAGCTATGCTCTCACTGAAAATAGAAGGAGATATAAAAAGCTTCTAGGACAAACAAAAAGTAAAGGAATTAGCAAACACGAAACCAGCTGAAAGGGGTCCTCTAAGCAAAGAGAGAATCTGAAAGTAACATAGACCAGAAAGGAACACAGACAATATACAGTAACAGTCACCTTACAGGCAATACAATGACACTAAGTTCATATCTTTCAAAAGTTACCCTGAATGTAAATGGGCTAAATGCCCCAATCAAAAGACACAGGCTATCAGATTGGATAAAAAAACAAGACCCATCAATATGCTGTCTGCAAGAGACTCATTTTAGACCCAAAGACAGCCCCAGATGGAAAGTGAGGGGGTGGGAAACCATTTACCATGAGAGTGGACACCAAAAGAAAGCTGGGGTGGCAATCCTTATATCAGACAAATTAGATTTTAAACCAAAGACTGTAATAAGAGATGAGGAAGGACACTATATCCTACTTAAAGGGTCTATCCAACAAGAAGATCTAACAATGGTAAATATCTATGCCCCTAACATGGGAGCACCAATTAAATAAGCCAATTAATAACAAAAGCAAAGAACACATCGACAACAATACAATATAGTGGGGGACTTTAACACTCCCCTTACTGAAATTGACAGATCATCTAGGCAAAATTTCAACAAGGAAATAAAGACGTTAAGTGACACACTGGACAAAACGAACTTCACAGATCTATTCAGAACATTCCATCCCAAAGCAAAAGAATACACATTCTTCTCTAGTGCCCATGGAACATTATCCAGAGTAGATCACATCCTACGTCACAAAGCAGGTCTCAACCGGTACCAAAAGATTGGGATCATTCCCTGCATATTTTCAGACCACATGCTTTGAAACTAGAGCTCAACACAAGAGGAAAGTCAGAAAGAACTCAAGTACATGGAGGCTAAAGAGCATCCTACTGAAGAATGAATGGGTCAACCAGGAAATTAAAGAAGAATTAAAAAAATTCATGGAAACCAAAGAAAATGAAAACACATCTGTTGAAAATCTTTGGGATGCAGCAAAGGAAGTCCTAAGAGGAAAGTATATAGCAATACAAGCCTTTCTCAAGAAACAAGAAAGTTCTCAAATACACAACTTAACCCTACAGCTAAAGGAGCTGGAGAAAGAGCAGCAGATAAAGCCTAAACCCAGCAGGAGAAGAGAAATAATAAAGAACAGAGCAGAAGTCAATGAAACAGAAACCAAAAGAACAGTAGAATAGATCAATGAAACTAGGAGCTGGTTCTTTCAGCGAATTCACAAGATTGATAAACCCCTGGCCAGACTTATCAAAAAGAAAAGAGAAATGACCTAAGTAAATAAAATCATGAATGAAAGAGGAGAGATCACAACCAACACCAAAGAAATACAAACAATTCTAAGAACATATTATGAGCAACTATATGCCAGCAAATTAGATAATCTGGAAGAAATGGATGCATTCCTAGAGATGTATCAACTATCAAAACTGAACCAGGAAGAAATAGAAAACCTGAACAGACCTATAACCGCTAAGGAAATTGAAGCGGTAATCAAAAATCTCCCAACAAACAAGAGCCCAGGGACAGATGGCTTCCCAGGGGAATTCTACCAACCATTAAAGAAGAATTAATACCTATTCTTCTGAAACTGTTCCAAAAAATAAAAATAGAAGGAAAAGTTCCAAACTCGTTTTATGAGGTCACCATTACCCTGATCCCAAAACTAGCAAAGTCCCCATCAAAAAGGAGCATTACAGACCAAACGCTTGATGAACCTGGATGCAAAACTAGCCAATAGGATCCAACAGTACTTTAAAGGATTATTTTCCATGACCAAGTGGGAGTTATCCTTGGGCTGCAATGTTGGTTCAACATGTGCAAATCAATCAATGTGATACAATACATTAATAAAAGAAAGAACAAGAACCATATGATCCTCTCCATAGATGCAGAAAAGGCATTTGACAAAGTACAGCATCCTTTCTTGATCAAAACTCTTCAGAGTATAGGGATAGAGGGTACATACCTCAATATCATAAAAGCCATAATGAAAAACCCACAGCAAATATCATTCTCAATGGGGAAAAACTGAGAGCTTTCCCCTAAGGCCAGGAACATGGCAGGGATGTCACCCTGCTATTCAAATAGTATTAGAAATCCTAACCACAGCAATCAGACAACAAAAAGAAATAAAAGGCATCCAAATCAGCAAAGAAGAAGTCAAACTTTCACTGTTTGCAGTTGGTATGATACTGTATGTGGATAACCCAAAAGACTCCACCCCAAAACTGCTAGAACTCATACAGGAATTCAGTCAAGTGGCAGGATATAAAATCAATGCACAGAAGTCAGTGGCATTCCTATACACCAACAACAAGACAGAGAAAGAGAAATTAAGGAGTCGATCCCATTTACAATTGCACCCCAAACCGTAAGATACCTAGGAATCAATCTAACCAAAGAGGCAAAGAATCTGTACTCAGAGAACTATAAAATATTCATGACAGAAATTGAGGAAGACACAAAGAAATGGAAAAACGTTCCATGCTCATGGATTGGAAGAACAAATATTGTGAAGATGTCAGTGCTACCTAGAACAATCTACACATTCAATGGAATCCCTATCAAAATACCATCCACTTTTTTCGAAGAAATGGAACCAACAATCCTAAAATTTGTATGGAACTGGAAAAGACCCGAATAGCCAGAGGAATGTTGAAAAAGAAAAGCAAAGCTGGCAACATCACAATTCCGGACTTCTAGCTCTATTACAAAGCTGTCATCATCAAGACAGTATGGTACTGGCACAAAAACAGACACATAAATCAATAGAACAAAATAGAGAGCCCAGAAATGGACCATCAACTCCACGGTCAACTAATCTTCAACAAAGTGGGAAAGAATGTCCAATGGAAAAAAGACAGTGTCTTCAACAAATGGTGTTGGGAAAATTGGACAACCACATGGAGAAGAATGAAACTGGACCATTTTCTTACACCACACACAAAAATAGACTCCAAATGGTTGAAAGACCTCAATGTGAGACAGGAGTCCATAAAATCCAAAAGGAGAACACAGGCAGCAACCTCTTCGACCTCAGCCGCAGCAACTTCTTCCTAGAAACATCGCCAAAGGCAAGAGAAGCAAGGGCAAAAATGAACTATTTGGACTTCATCAAGAGAAAGCTTTTGCACAGCAAAGGAAACAGTCAACAAAACCAAAAGACAACCGACAGAATGGGAGAAGATATTTGCAAATGACATATCAAATAAAGGGCTAGTATCCAAAATCTGTAAAGAACTTATTAAGCTCAACACCTAAAGAACAAATGATCCAATCAAGAAATGGGCAGAAGACATGAACAGACATTTTTGTAAAGAAGCCATCCAAATGGCCAACAGACACATGAAAAAGTCCTCCACATAGCTCGGCATCAGGGAAATCCAAATCAAAACCTCAATGAGATATCACCTCACACCAGTCAGAATGGCTAAAATTAACAAGTCAGGAAATGACAGATGTCGGCAGGGATGTGGAGAAAGGGGAACCCTCCTACACTGTTGGTGGGAATGCAAGCTGGTGCAGTCACTCTTGAAAACAGTATGGAGGTTCCTCAAAAAGCTGAAAATAGAGCTACCATATGACCCAGCAATTGCAGTACTGAGTATTTACCCCAGAGATACAAATGTAAGGATCCTAAGGGGTATGTGTACCCCGATGTTTATAGTAGCAATGTCCACAATAGCGAAGCTATGGAAAGAGCCAAGATTTCCATTGACAGATGAATGGATAAAGAAGATGTGATATAAGATGCGGGGAAAATGGGGGAGGAGTAGGGGACCCTATTTCAACTGGTCCCCGGAATTGAGCTGGATA
Organism: Phoca vitulina; assembly: GCF_004348235.1. Classification (NCBI taxonomy): domain Eukaryota; kingdom Metazoa; phylum Chordata; class Mammalia; order Carnivora; family Phocidae; genus Phoca; species Phoca vitulina. Next base: position 3,629 of record NW_022590497.1, on the reverse strand, counting down.
TCTACCAGACCACTCTGAGCACCCACGAAACCAGCCTGAGATGTAAGCAGATCTGTATCTCTACAAACAGAATATCGCAGGCGGTTGGTTTAGAGGTATAAAGGGGGGAGCCGTGATTCCGCGGCAGATATCAGAGAATAAATGGCAGCGGGAGGGTGCCTGGCTGTGGGAATCCTACACCGCTGGTGAGTGACAGCCTCGCGTGCTGTGGATGGGGCGCAGACTCGCAGACCCCTGGCAACGGGGAAGAGACTTTAGGGTAGCCCCCAGGGTGGAAACCCAGAGCGGCAGGGTCGCACCTGGGTCACGCCTAGGAACTGCAGCTCCTGCGATAGAAACCGGGAGTGGCGGGGTTGCGCGTGCGTTAACTGGGAGCGACTGGCAGTTTAGAAGCACAAAGGGCAGAGATGTGCTCCCACCAGGAGGCAGGACTAGGAGTGCTGCGGAGGGGCGCACAACCCAGGACGCTGCATTTTATAGCAGCAGGGATGGTAACAGAGAGGGTGTGGCCTGGAGAGCTCACTGAAGAACAGACTGCGGTCTCTCTGTTCTGAGGCAGAGGGTTGGAAATGGTCTCTTCTGCTCTGACTCTTGGAAAAGACATGGAAAGCTGCCAGGGAAAGCAGCCAGAGAACAAAAGCCCCAAAGACTGATTCCCATTGAGCCCATCCCCCACCACAGGGAGGCAGGGCAACACCGCCCAAACAGGGTTGCCTGAGTACCCACGTGGCAGGCCCCTCCCGCAGAAGACAGGCTGGGAAAACAAGAGGCCAGCAACCCTAAGGTCCCAAGAAAACAGGTGCATCTTGCTTGGGTTATGGTCAATAATTTGGATTCTATACATTCCCTCAACCACCCATCAACAGAATGACTAGGAGGAGGAGCCCCCAAAATAGAAAAGACTCAGAGATTATGACTTACGTTGCAGATTTACAGATGGATGCAGATATAACCAAGATGTCAGAGATGGAATTCAGGCTAGCAATTGTGAAGACAATGGCTAGAATGGAGAAATCAATTAATGGCAACATAGAGTCTCTAAGGGCAGAAATAAAAGGTGAATTGGCAGAACCTAAAAATGTTATCAATGAGATCCAATCCAATCTAGATAATCTAACAGCTAGTGTAACTGAGGCAGAAGAGCGAATAAGCAACCTGGAAGACAATATAATAGATAAAAAGGGAAAAGAGGAGGCCAGGGAAAAACAACTCAGAATCCATGAAAGTAGAATCAGAGAAATAAGAGACACCATGAAGCATTCCAATGTCAGAATAATTGGAATCCCGGAGGGTGTGGAGAGAGAGAGAGGACTAGAAGATGCATTTGAGCAAATTGTAGCTGAGAACTTCCCTAATCTGGGGAATGAAACAAACATTCGAGTCCTAGAGGCAGAGAGGACCCCTCCTAAGATCAAGGAAAACAGGCCAACAGCCCAGCATGTAATAGTAAAACTTGCAAATCTTAGAACCAAGGAAAGCATCTTAAGGGCAGTTAGGGGGCAGAGATTCCTTACGTACAGAGGGAGGAACATCAGAATAACGTCAGGCCTATCCACAGAGACCTGGCAAGCTAGAAAGGCCTGGCAAGACATATTCAGGGTGCTAAATGAGAAGAACATGCAGCCAAGAATACTTTATCCAACAAGGCTGTCATTTAGAATGGATGGAGAGATGCAAAGCTTCCACGACTGGCAGAAACTGAAAGAATATGTGACCACTTAGCCGGCCCTGCAAGAAATATTAAGGGTAGTTCTATAAAGGAGAAAGACCCCAAGAGTGAGATACAACAGAAATTTACAGGGACAATCTATAAAAACAACATCTTCACATGTAACATTATGACAATTAATTCATATCTTTTAATAATCACTTTCAATGTGAATGGCCTAAATGCTTCCATAAAACGGCACAGGGTTGCAGATTGGATAAAAAGACAGGACTCATCCATATGCTGTCTACAACAGACTCATTTTGAACCTAAAGATATGTCCAGCCTGAAAGTGAAGGGATGGAGATCTATCTTCCATGCCAGCGGACCTCAAAAGAAAGCTGGGGTAACAATTCTTATATCAGACAAATTAGATTTTAAACTAAAGTCTTTAATTAGAGACACAGAAGGACACTATATCATTCTTAAAGGGTCTATCCAACAAGAAGATCTAACAATTGTAAATATCTACGCCTCCAACATGGGAGCAGCCATCTACATAAGCCAACTCTTAACCAAAATAGTCATATTGATAACAATACGTTAATTGTAGGAGACCTCAATACTCCACTCTCAGCAATGGACAGATCATCTAAGCAGAAAATCAACAAGGAAACAAGAGCTTTGAATGATACATTGGACCAGATGGACCTCATATATATTTATAGAACATTCCACCCTAAAACAACAGAATACTCATTCTTCTCGAACACACATGGAACTTTCTCCAGAATAGACCATATACTGGGTCACAGGCAGGTCTTAACTGATACCAAAATATTGAGATTATTCCCTGCATATTCTCAGACCACAATGCTTTAAAACCGGAACTCAATCACAAGAAAAAAATTGGCAGAAATTCAAACACTTGGAAGCTAAAGACCACTCTGCTCAAGAATGTTTGGGTGAACCAGGAAATCAAAGAAGAACTTAAACAATTCATGGACATCAATGAGAACGAAAACACATTGGTCCAAAACCTATGGGATACTGCAAAGGTGGTCCTAAGGGAGAAATACATAGCCATCCAAGCCTCACTCAAAAAAATAGAAAAATCCCGAATTCACCATCTAACTCTACACCTTAAAGAACTAGAGAAAAAGCAACAAATGATGCCTAAGCCATGCATTAGAAGGGAAATAATTAAAATTAGAGCAGAGATCAATGAATTAGAAACCAGAAACACAGTAGATCAGATCAACAAAACTAGAAGTTGGTTCTTTGAAAGAATTAATAAGATCAATAAACCACTGGCCAGACTTATCCAAAAGAAAAGAGAAAGGAGGCAAATTAATAAAATTATGAATGAAATGGCAGAGATCATGGCTAACACCAGGAAATAGAAACAATTATTAGAAATTATTATCAACAACTATATGCCAATAAAATGAGCAATCTGGATGAAATGGAGGCCTTCCTGGAAACCTATAAGCTGCCAAGACTGAAACAGGAAGAATTTGACAACCTGGATAGGCCAATAACCAGTAACGAGATTGAAGCAGTGATCTAAAACCTCCCAAAAAACAAGAGTCCAGGGCCTGATGGATTCCCTGGGCAATTCTACCAAACATTCAAGAAGAAATAATACCTATTCTACTGAAGCTATTTCAAAAAATAGAAACAGAAGGAAAACTTCCAAACTCATTCTATGAGGCCAGCATTACCTTAATCCCCAAACCAGGCAAAGACCCCATCAAAAAGGAGTATTTCAGACTGATATCCCTGATGAATATGGATTCCAAAATCATCAATAAAATCCTAGCTAATAGGATCCAACAATACATTGAAAGGATCATCCACCATGACCAAGTGGGATTTATCCCCGGGATGCAAGGGTGGTTCAACATTCGCAAATCAATCAATGTGATAGAACACATTAATAAGAGGAGGGAGAAGAACCATATGGTCCTCTCAATTGATG
>NW_022590496.1:0-13236 GCF_004348235.1 Phoca vitulina | reverse complement strand
TTCTTTCTTTCTTTCTTTCTTTCTTTCTTTCTTTCTTTCTTTCTTTCATTTCACTTGACAAAGGGAGAGAGAACATGCAATTATCCTTCTTTTGTAGAAAAGAATACCAAATTGCTCAGCAGGGGTTGTTTTTTTTTTTTAATGTGCATTTGTTTGGAAACCACAAAACGAAACTGACAGAAAAACTGAAAGGCAAGGTACATATATCCTGAAGAGTAACTGGAATGTATTCCAGTTTTCAGTTCAGCTTTGATAATCTAAAGAAGTGGTCTTGGCCATTTTCCAGCAGGTGGTGGAAGGGCTTGATCACAAGCCCCTTTAGGAATTTGCTAGAAACTATGGATCAGCCATATAGAAAAAAAGCACATCATCAAATTTTGTGTACCGTTTGGGATTCCTAGACTTCCATAGGTTCATCCCAGGACCCTCCAGGCATAGGCTCTCTAGCATGGACGATGGGACACAACACATAGGTGGCTGTTATGAGCCAGAGGAAGGCCCTGCTCCTACCTTATATCATGATGGGGCAGATAAGTATGGTTCTGGAAATTAAATTCATTAATTTCATTAAAGTAAATTAAATGGTTTAAAAAAAGGTGTGTCTGAATCAAAGTTAAAGGACTGTTTTTGAGTTAGTTTTAGTTTATCTTATCACTTTTCTCTTACTTGACATTTGCCTTTTTTCACCTGTGTATTTGTGTGTGTGTGTGTGTGTGTGTGTGTGTGTGCAGGAGAGAACTTAGCCCTTGAGAACAACATATAAATTGATGCTCTGTTGAGTTTTTGTAAGCATAGGGGATGAATGATAGGTAACCACAGTCCTACCCTCATATTCATTATACAAGGTTTCACATAGCCTATTTCATGAGGTTCTTGACGAGATCTGCAATAGCACCTTCTCGTGGGTGGGGAAAACTAAGCTACAGACTTGCACTGATTCGTTGGTTATGTATTAATTCATTTTAAACCTAAGACAAATCTCGACCCGCTAACAGACTCTGTGGTTGTCCGAGTGTTGCCTGCTCGCCACCCTAGATGTAACCCCATTTCTTCTGTTGTCTTTCATTGTGGCCGCGGCCACTGTAGTATACTACCCAGATGTATTTGCAGTTGATTGTTTGCAGTTGCTACACACTAGAAGTGGAAGGAGGAGATACTGATGAGCCACTGAGCTGTGATGGGGGAAAAATGGACCAAAGAAGAGAAATGGATGACAAGGACTTGGAGAGGAAAATAGAAGAAACCTTACAGCAAGGGTGTGAAACCCATCATACTTAAGGAATAATTCTAAAGTTGGATGGAAGCAAGTTATAGCAAGAGAGACCTTTTGGTTTTCTTTCTCTGGAAGAACAGGGGTTGTAAGACCTTTGTCCTTTTGGTCTCCTCTTCAGACAGTTGTGGTTTGGGGCAAGGGGTGAATGTATTCTTCTCAAGGAAAATTTTATAACTGTGAAGCATTTTGTAACTGTGAAGTGCAACAGAAAGACTAGGTACTCTTTGCTTTAATGGTGCCTTAACTGTCAGGGATACCATGGCGGTAAAGTGGAGAATGGAAGAGCATCGAAGATGGAGGGCCCTTCCCAGCAAAGGCCTAGAGGGGAGGACGGTAGCTCTTTCTGGGTCTTCTAGCTTTTTCTCATCATGGTAAAAGTGCCTGGAGAACCAGATCTTATGACTGGAAAGCACATCCCATGCTTAGCATCACTGGCCCCTTGCAAGAGAACAGAGAGTCCTTGACCTTTGTCTTCTCCTTAAATAACCAGCTCCATGGTGGTAACAAGACCTTTCCAAGGTAGACTTGGTGGCAGTGACCCAGTTCTGAGGTCAGACTTGGGTGGAGAGTGCCTGCTCTGAAGGATATTATTTAGAGTGATTAAAAACATCCCTCTTACTGATCTGTGGGATGCGATCCCCAGTCGTAATCAAAGCTTCCTTGGTGTTCCAGACATCTGCCAGCTCTTTCACCCGTATCATTCTCCTGAGTCAAGGTCAGCTTCTGAACATTTTCCTCATACCTGACCTGTGTTCCCATGGGTCAGTTAAAGAAAACCACTTTGGATGTTCGTGGGCTGGAGTTTATCAGAGGAACAGAGACTCCCAGAGGTCCTGGAGTCAGCAGCTTCATGTGAGGTCTTGCTTCCCTTTCCTTCTTCCTCTCTGTTCTTTCATCTATCCCCAGTCAGTGACTTCCTCCCTTCTCCTTCCTCCCCAGCCTTTCCTTTCCACAGGAGATGGTATTAGTTCATTCATTTAGCAAATGTTTATTGAGTGTCTGCTAAGAGTGGGCTCCATTGCTGCCTCAGGGAATATGGCAGTGAGCAAGATAAGAGAATGAAACCAAAGTCCTCACCATGGCCTATCAAGCCTCCTGAACGGTCCCTGTCACCTCCGCACCCCATCTCCTTCTCTCCCTTTACTTACTCCGTGGTGTTCTTGATGCTTCTCAAGCACGCCATTTTGCCACTGGGCTACGGCCTCTGCCACAGATCCCCCCTCTGTGTGGAAGACTCTTTAGAGATCTGTAGAGCCCACTCCCTCACCTTCTGGAGGATGTTACATCATGGGCACGTTCACCTCGGGCCTTGTCTGAATACCTCCTGTGAGGGAGCCATGTCTGATCATCGCTACCTGCTTTATTTTTCTCCATTGCACTTTTCACTCTCTGACTTGGTATATATTAACTAATTATTATTTTATTGTCTACCTCCCCCCACAACAGTGTCCGCTCCCTGAAAACAGGTCCTTTGGTTTGTTCGCAGCCCGTATCCCCAATGCCAAGAATAGTACCTGAACATAGGCCTTAACAAATATTCCTTGAATGGGGACTAAATGCATAAAAAGATGAAGGATTGGGTAAATTAATGCAAAGAATAAGGTTTCTGACCTCAAAGAAGTTATAATCTAGTGCATCGGAGGACATAAAATTAATAAAATAACTCAAGCTCGTGTGATCTGGTAGCAACTCAGAGACTGGGCTCTAGAGTCTGACTGTCATGATTCCAATCTCTGCTCCACGTATTAGCTGTGTCTTCGAGGGCAAATTACCTCAGCTCTCTGGGCCTCATTTTCTCATTTGTGAAATATGAATAATAATATCACATAGGATTATTGTGAGAATTCAATGAAACCATCCATATAAAGTGCTTAGCGCAGGACCTGGCACGTGGTCTGCATTCAGTAATTATTATCTGCTATTGTTATTGGATCACTTGCTGGAATCAAGTGGAGCCTGAAAAGTTCCTCAGGATTACCCCCATCCTGGTCTGGTATTACTCCCTTTTCCATTAGGGAGCAAAAGTTCGAAAGTGTCCCCGAACCAGAAAGACTGTCCCTGAGGACAGCTTTATCTTAGGATTTCTTTGAACCGCAAATACTCCTGTCCTCCCTTCAAACACATATTAAACATTTCATTTGCCCAGATAGGCTCCCAACAATAATATCTGTCCCCTCTGGAAATAACTGTTTCCTGTTAAAATATCAGCAACCAGTTAAACATGGTTTTGTTTTTCTTTTTCTAGTAATTTTTAGGCCACAGCAAGTAATTGCTTAAGACTGTACTTTAAGAGGCATCTGTAAATCTTTCCTTTGCCTTGTGATACACGGGAAACCATGTCAAAAGTCATTCTGACAATTTGTATTTTAATTTAAGTTTTATGAGTTACCATTTAAAGAAGGCCAGTTTCTCATTGGCAAGCCTTCTTAAGAGATTGACGCTTTGATCTTAAATCCTGGGGAGACTTTGCAGAAATAGGGGGTGACATTGTTGACAGGTTCATCTGTAGCTATTCTACTGCCATTAATTAAACACCCCCCCCCCCTTTTATTTACTCCCCTGGAGTAAATGAATTGAACTTGACTTTGGTTTTTGATGGGAAGCTATGAGAGCGTCCAGGAAACATCAAAGAAATGCTCTTAATCTAGTAAAACTAACTCTCAACTGACCTAGCTTGAACATTAAAGAGTTCTTAATTCCAGTGCTGGTCTAGTTTCTTTTCTGTAAGGCGTTAATTCTCTCTAATGATTAGAAAAGTGCAGGGGTAAATAATCATCCCCTCCCCATGAAATTCCAGAGGGTTACAGGCTCTTTAATTTTATCTTGCTTCTGAAGGTCTCCTTTGTAAAACCGTATATACATTTTGGTTTTTTGCCTTTCCATACTGCTTATACCTCCAAGATCTCAGCTTTAAGATCTTAAAACTTTATTTCTTTTGCACTTCGGTTTTAGATTTTTGGATCACAGCTATCCTAAAGCTTTTTTATGATCCTAGACTTTAGGAATGAAGGCACAGACAGGTTAAGACACTTGTATAAGCAAAAAGCCAGATGGTGCCCTTGCAACAACAGATCCGAGCCTAGTAGTTGAAAAGTCTGTTTTCATGTCTGCTTAGAGAACCCCACCGGGCCATTCATTTGCCCCCAAACAAGTAGCCATCAGCATGCCTACTGGGTGCGCAAAAGAGACAGGAATCCTGTTCTCATGGAGTTTACGTTCCAATGGACAATGAACACAGTAACTAAATAAGACCGTATATGAGAAGGTGCTAAAGGCTGTGGAGGAAAATAAAGCAGCATCGTGAGTGTTGGTCTTACATAGGGTGGCCGGGGGAGGCCTCACTGAGAAAGTGCCGTTTGAGCAGAGCCCCACAGGAGCCGAGGGAGGTGCTGCTGACACGGGGGCAGACAGAGGAGCGCAGAGATTCTGAGCCAGGAGGATGCCCAGGTGTGGGTGGAGCAGCAGGGGGGCCAGTGAGGCTGAGGGAGACTGAGTGGGCGTGGGAGACTTGGTCAGAGGTATCAGAGCAAGTCCTTTAGGGCCTCATGAGGCAGGTATGACTTTGGCCTTTCTTCGGAGTGGAACGGGAGCCACGGGAGGGTTCTGCACCCAGCAGTGACGTGTTGGGATTTACATCGCCCAGGATTGCGCTGAGCTGAAGCCAAGAGACTAGTTAGGTGGCTATTGCATTGATCTAGACTAAAGGTGGTGGTAGTTTGAGCCAGGGTGGAAGTGATGAGAAGGGTTTGGATTCAGGGTATGTCATAAAGGCAGAGCCAAACGGATTTCTTGGTGGGTTGGGTGGAGACCAGCCTGAGCACCCGGAGCGTAGTGCATGCTACCAGACATCCCTTGCCTTCTTCTTGATGGTCCTCACTGGTCTCCAGAGTATTGTCAACCAGTCATTCTGGTCCTGATTAGGACTCTGTAGACAACTCTGGCGGCTGAGAAAAATATGCATGGGGTCTTCTGAGCACATGTTCTGAGCAGATGATACCAGGTTAATTAATGAGAGTGAACATCATTCAGCAGTATAAGTTGCTTAGTCCGTCTTGACAGCACCTGACTCCTCCTGTGGCATCCCATTCTCGGAGGGGACCTGGGATAGGTGCTCGTGTCATCCCAACCAGCACTCAGCTCCAGAGTCTGAAAAATGTAGAGAAAGAGCAGTAGAGTATGAGAAGCTAAAGTGAAGACAAGGAAGAGGAAGACAAGGAGATTTTTAGTAGAAACACCTCTAAAAAAGAAAAATAATCAGGAGCATATCTTTCCCTTTCTATCTCTCTTAGCTTCCAGTTGGGCGATAAAAGGTGAAGTATTTCCTGGATAACCAGAGATAATTAATGAACTAACACGGATATGACAAAAACAAAGATTAGGTCCCACATGTATTTGCTGAGGCTGGCAGGAGAAGAGTTTATGGCTCTGTCTTGTCAGATAGGTGGAAGGTACCGTGGCTCTCCCAGAGCCCCACTCTCCACTGCACCTGCCGTAATCTTCCCTACTTACATAAACCACAAAGGCTGTTGTGAGAGAAGATGGAGACATGGTTGACTATGATGGTGGCCAGGGAGAGAGCCAAAAAATCTGTTTGTTTAGGAGAAATCTCATTTTGCATCCCTGCCTTGCTCACATGGGGCTGAATAAATCTTAATCTGACTAAGTTCTTATCTCAGGAAAAGCAAAGGGTGGCCCTGGAAGCCCTCTAAATAACAGGTGCAGACAGAATGGAGAGGAATAGGGAGGGTGGAGGCCAGTGGAAAATAGGTTTGAGAGGCCAAGAAATCCATAAGGCTGACGAGCTCGAGAGAGGAGCAGGTGGAGGGGAGGGGGGCTAATGCCTCAGGGTGCAGACTGGAAACTACCGGGATAGGGTGATAGGGAGACCAGATGGGCTGGCATTCAGTCAAACCAGATGGTGGGCTTTTATTTCTAAAAGGATTTGTAAATCCTAGGAACAAGGAACATAGGTACTGGGGCCTTTAATCCCATTAGTAGAAGACAAAAGTGTTCTCTTTAAAAATGTAAACCCACCAATTATAGAATTTCTATTATCAAAACTTTGGGACAGAGTACCAGCTTGTGAAACGCCAAGGAATCTCTGGATTCTTCACTGAGGGAAAGAGAAACTGCAGAAATTGTCAGGGCATTCATTATAAGTTAATAAAAAGACGTCTCCTCAAGAATTTAAAGTGTACTGTTGGGACCAAACAAAATGTGATATATTTGTATGCAATAAGCTTGCTTACATATGGAGTTGGAAAAACAGCTAACTGCAATTAGGGACTGATTGTTTAGTAAATTTTGAGTTTACAATGAGACAAATTTAAAAATTTAAGCACCTATCACTTTCTAAAAAGTCGTCCCCCGTGTCCCCTTGCCCAGTTGTCAGCCTCCGTGTCCCCACAGCTGCTCTCCCCATTGCATACAAATCCTGTTCTTCAGTCCTTGTCTCAGCCGTTCCTTGAGGGTCCAAAATTACTTCCATAACCCTTCTCCTATTGGACTTATCCCCAAGGAGACCAGCCTCATCACAGAGCATGGAGTCGTCCTTGTGTGCTTATGTTGGTGCAAGTGTGAAAGCTGCCCACGCGCAGCCATGCTTCCTCAGGAGACAGAGCAGAGGGCCAGTGGTATAGGCTGGGGTGCTCCAGTCCGGGAGGGATCTACCGTCTTTGCATCGTGTAATACCTCATCCTCCTGCTAAGAGAAGAAGCCTAATTTCATCTAAAGGATTTCAAAGAAATGCTAAATATTAAGAGAAAGTTTTAAGTAGTGTGATTCATTGTGAAATCCCTTTTTTGTTTAAGGCTATCCATATACCCGTTAAGTTAATATCACACAATATCACTTTTTGATGCTATTTCATAAATATTTCTTTCCTTAATTACTGCTGAGAAGTGGAAACTGTTATCTCATGTTTGAAATGGAATACAGTTGCTTTCCCACACCACTGACTGGGGTTTTTTGTTTTTGTTTTTGTTTGTTTTGTTTTGTTTTTATCTGTAAAGGTATGGAAACCTGACAAGCCCAAACTGTGAAGAAGATGGAAGCCCAAGTTCATCAGAGTCTAAGACGGTGATCAGGAAGTAAGTGTGCCTTTTCTATGCATTACAAGCTCTCAGTCAAGACTTACTATCCTAAAGGAATGTAATTTAGTAGAGTTTTTGAAAATTCCTTTTTATGTTGTCATTTTCCCCCATAATGCGTAAAATCATAGATTTATTTTTTGACTATCCAGTGATAGTCATTTATTCATCCAGTAAAAATGTATCAGGCACCTACCATGTGCCAGGCCCTGTGCTAAGGGAAACAACTATGAACAAAATAAATAAGTCTCAGCTCTTAAGAAGTTTGGATTTTAGCAGAGAGACAAAGAATCCACACAAAGGAAGAATGAAGTAGGGCAAGGGGGCTAGATCCTGATGGAGAGTTTGATTCACATAGGGTGCCAGGAATGGGCTTTCTGATCTGGTGACATTGGAGCAGAGTGCTGAATGGGGTACAGGCTGGGCTTGGTGAATATCCAAGCAGGGAAAATGTGGACAGAGCTGTGAGGCAGATGAATGAATGAGGCTGGAGCAGAGCACATGAAGTGACAAGTGCTAGAGGATGAGATCTGTAAGGTCATATGGGTCCCAGATCACATGGGGACTTGAAGGCCTTGGGCAGGATGTTAAATTTTATTCGAAGGAAGATAAGAAGCATTTAGAAGATTTTGAGGAGAGCAGTGCTATGGTCTGATTTATATTTCAAAAGGCTTGCTCTGGCTCTATGTGGAAAATAGACTCTGGCAGTGGGATGGGGGGCAAGAGTGGCAGCAAGGAGCCTGGTCAGGACCCTTACAAAGACCCAGGCAAGGGATTCTGGGAGCATGAACTGGAGGAAGAGGAGGAGGAGATGATGGTAATAATAGTGATGGTGGTGGCGTCGGTGTCGGTGGTAGTGATAGTAGTAAAAGTAGGAATAACTTGTAGTAGGAAGAGCTTCTGCAGAGATCTTGAAGGTATTGCTGGCAGGTTGTACTGATGAAGTGGTTGGGGCATATGAGAGAAAAAGAGGAGGCACGGGCACCTCCAAGGGTTGTGGTGGGAGCAACTGAGAGAAGAGAACCTTGGTTTTGTGAGCTAAGAAAGACTGGTGAGGAGAAGTGGGTGTGGTGGGGAGCATGTGTCAATAATTTCATCGTAGACATACTCACTTTGAGACAATTGGCTGAGTCTAGAGTTCAGGGAGCAGTCTGGTTGGGAGGCATAAATCTGGGCATCCTTAGTTTAGACATGGTATTTAAAGCTATGGGGCTGGGTGTGCCCCCCGTGGGAACAAGGCTATAGAGAAGAGGAAGGTCCAAAGACTGAGCCTTGGTTCCTTCCAGTGTTCAGATTAGGAAAGTAGAGGGTCCAGCAAGAGGAGGTTGGAACAGAGGAGCTAGCGGGGAACGAGAAGAAAGAAGTTGTGTCCAGAAGTCAAGTGAAGAAGGAGTTTTGGGGGGACGTGACCAACCACGTCTAACACTGCTCATACATCAAGTGAGAGGAGCCTGGGAAGAGACTACTGCTTTTGCAACATGGTGGTCTTTGGTCCCCTTGACAAATGTAGTTTTGGTGGATGGAGGTCTGGGTCAGGAGAAGACAGAAGTTTGGAGTTTTTCTGTAAGAGAAGAGAAATGGGCTAGAGGATGATCTGGGGCAAAGGAGGGTTTTTTCATTTTGTATGTGTTTGTTAAACCTGGGTGATGCTTTAATCTGATGAGAATAATCTAGGAGACACTGAAGAATAATCCATGATGTAGGGGTGCAGGCCGCTCTAGGAGTGATGTTCTTAAGTCGATGGGATATATGCCAGGGTGCTTGAAAGTTCTCTTACTAAATATTCATCTTGGGGCCAAATGTCCAGGCAGTTAATCCTGTGGAATATTTTAACTCCTCAGAGGATTGACTGATGGAATCCTTTCTTCAGAAGCCAGGGATATGAAGCTTAGAAAATTGAGTATCTTTTTAGTCCTGAGTGAGGCAGTTTTATTATTTTATTGGATGGACCATAATCTTCCAGAAAACCAGACACGCCAATGTAGATATTTGAATGTCAAATGCAAGGCGTGTGGTGAGCAGCACAAATACCTTTATTCTTAGAGGGCTTGGGGGGGCTTCTTTGAGGAGTTGACATTTCAGGTAGGTCCTGAAGGAGGGTGAAGATTTTGGTGGTAGAGCCACCCAAGCAGGGGGAACGGTGGGACCATATTGGGGAAATATATTTTGGGAACAACATGCCGCTTCATGATGGCGTATGTACCAGGTTGAGGGGATCTGTAGAGCCGAAGCTATCATGAAGGGGGTTCATTCTCGCAAGAGAATAAGGACCTTCCCTGGTAAGCAGTAGACAGTCAGCCCTGAAAAGTTTTTTTTTTTTTTTAAAGATTTTATTTATTTATTTGACAGAGAGAGAGAGATAGCGAGAGCAGGAACACAAGCAGGGGGAGTGGGAGAGAGAGAAGCAGGCTTCCCGTGGAGCAGGGAGCCTGATGCGGGGCTCGATCCCAGGACCCTGGGATCACGACCTGAGCCGAAGGCAGACACTTAACAACTGAGCCACCCAGGCTCCCCAGCCCTGAAAAGTTTTTGCAGGACAGAAACAGTATCATCAAATAGGTGATGTGGGGGGATGGATTAGATTTATAGACTTCCTACTTAGACTATGGTACACGGACCAGGAGCATCAGCACCACCTGGGAGCTTGTTAGAAATGCAGAATCTCAGGCCTCACCACAGATCTAGATTAGAATCTGCATTTCAGTAAGATCCGTGAGTGATTCCTGTGCACTTTAAGGGTTTGAGAATCATAGGATTAGAGAGGTTTTGTTGTTAATTGTGTTTATCCCTGAAAACTTACTGAAATGATAATTTTTTGAAAAGAACCTTTTTATAATTAGTCTTTTAAAGCATATACAAAAGGAGACCTGAGTGGCCAGCTTGTCACATGTAACCTCCCCCTGTGACCAGATTCAGAAATAAGTGTGTTGTTCTCCACAAATTTTGGAATTGAGTCAAATTTGGAGCTACCATTCAACTAGCCACCTGAACACTCCAGGGAGAGTAACAGTCTGAAAAATATCCAGAGCTTTTCTGTTTCCCAGGGGGTGTTTTGAGATTAAGTAGGTTTCTGGGAAGTCGCACGAAAATTGGTTTGTACCCTGGATGTGAAGAATCATGCTCATTATTTTAAAGTCCTATTATAAAATTTTATTCAACTTCATTGTACACCGGGAACAGTGTGATGTGGGTGAAACTCCAGGATAAGCTGTTTTAAAGGGCTTTCCAGTTTTAAGCATATGAGTCCTTAACAAAGAGCTTCACATAGAACTCCCCTGAGGGGGTCCATCATCTGGGGACAATGGTCCTTTCCTAAAGCCTCACAATGAATTGGTAGAAAGTGCTTGACCCTTTTCCTCAGACTGACTTGCCTTTTAAAAAATTATGCCTGATGAAAATACACCACTTTATCTTATAATGGGCCACTCTGTCCTACAAATACTGGAATGCTAAAATCCCTTCTCTCAGCTGACCTCTTTCTTCCTTGCGTTTTCCTTCTTTCGTACTGCTTCCTCCCCACCCTCCCCCCATTTCTCCTTTTATTATTTTTCATCTCGTTTCGCCATTATCTTTTTGCTCTCTCTTTTGGAAGTTACCCTTCTCCTAATCATTTCTGTGGCTAGTTAGGGTCAGTGCTCTGTCTTTCTGAGAGGAAATCAGGGTAGCACCTTCTTCATTCCATCTGTAACATATGGAGAATTCCTCCACCATCCCAGAGCTCTGGCCTCTGACATGGAACCATGACCGAAGGCTTCCTGATGGCTGGTGCATGTGTAGGAGATACGGCTCTATGGCCATTCTCAATGGGCTGGTTTTGTCCCCAGAGGATATTTGGCAACATCTGGAGAAATTTTTGTCTTAACTTGGTGGGGGGATGCTATTGATATCTGGTAGGTAGAGGCCAGGATTGTTGTGAAACAGTCTACAGTGCACAAAACACCGCCTTCCAACAAAGAATGCTCTCCCTGTAAATACCAATAGTGCACAGGTAAGAAGCTCTACTACATGGTGAGGACTGCAGTCCTCAAGTGAAAGCTCTTTATTTATGAATATCTAGATGTATATAAAAATAGGACCATGCGTATTTGGGGATTTATTTATTTATTCATATCCTGTCTTAGAATGAGGTGAATCCAATGCAGAGGTCGCCCAGGAGCCGGCCTCAGAGAAGGTGAAGGGCCCTGGGTAAGGAGCCTGGAGAACTCAGATTCGAGTCCCTCACCAGTCACTGTCACTCCCCAGCCATATGACCTGGTCACTTCACCTCTCTCTCACTTTCAGTTTCTTGACCTGAAAAATGAGTGCTCAGAATGTAGGATCCCTGGCGTCCTTTCAAGTTTAATGACCACTGGGATAAAACTTGTTTACTTTTCATCTCTTCAAAAGTGAGAATGAATATCAGAAATGGAGATATTGAGGCACCTGGGTGGCTCAGTCAGTTAAGGTCTGCCTTCGGCTCGGGTCCTGATCCCAGAGTCCTGGGATGGAGCCCCACGTTGAGAGCTCCCTGCTCAGAGGGGAGTCTGCTTCTCCCTCTGCCCCTCCTCCCCCCAACTCATGCTCTCTCGTTCTCACTCTCTCTCTGAAATAAATAAATCAAATCCTTAAAAAAAAAAAAAAAGAAACAGAGATATGGCCCAAATATTATACTGAATTTTTGAGAGGTGCCCTTGACTGCTTTTTTCAGTCGGAGGGGCTGTGCCACCAGTTTTGATAAAATAGGAAAACAAAACAGACAGCTTCTTTGACTTGATCGTTATTAATCGTGACATCACAGCTGCTCACTGTGCTTCTCAGTACAGAGATGAGCTAAAGCTTTGTATCGTGGGGTCAAAATGGGGGGTGGGGGTGCAAAATGCCTATTGTTTTCTTTTGCTGTGAATCTGTCTTCTTGTGATTTCAGGTGGGAAACAGACGGCAGGAATTCAGTAACTTTCTAAGAAGTAAACATCCTCTTTTAGGGCAGATGCCTGCAGTTTTGCAGATGGGGAGTGGTGGGGGGGGGGGAATTACTGCGAGGTTTAACCCCGAACAGAAAAATCCTCAACTCTTGTTTGGCTTTTCAGTTTTTAACGTAAAGCATAGAGCAGGGCTTACATTTCATACAGGGTCCCAAATCCCAGGATAACAGTCTTCCCTGTATTTCTAAATATGGATCTAATCAACCTCTCAGAGGATAAAAGAACTTAGAAGAAAGAAAAATGGGGAAGTACAGATGGAATCGTCGAGATGAAAGTTTGGCTTCTGGTGTCTTGGACCGCAACTGACTAGTGTTCTTCATGAATTTCAAAAAGTGTCAGATTGTGCTGTGACTCCCACTTGTAATTCCAGGCCCGAGTGTGCCCACTTCGGGCTTTGTGCAATATTGGGGGCCTTTAACGTCATCTAGCCAAAACACGAATTCCTTCCGTTGCGAGGAAGGCAACTTCCAAGGCTTCTAGGTGTTGGAATCTGCCACACAGTGATTTTTGATGTTAGCGCTGGACTGTTGTATATAATAAGGCATCCAATGTTTATTTCTACAATCCCTAAACTTGCCACTATTTGGAAATCAGGAAACTCACTTCCTGTGACAGGAAACAACATTTCTGCCCACATCCATCCTACCTGTGCCCTTTTCCTCCTTGCTGCTGACACTTCTGTATGATAAAACGCTGTCTATTTAGAATAACAAAATCAGAACCAGATGGAAAAGGAAACTTTCCCTTGTGCAGATTTATTACAATCATTGAATTCAGAAGTGAAGAGAATGTGAAGAAGGGATATTAACCATACAGAAACTTGACACGGTGAATCTTCATTCTCTGGAATGGATCTGAAATTAGAATATCTATCTATCTATCTATCTATCTATCTATCTATCTATCTAATATG
>NW_022590495.1:0-13239 GCF_004348235.1 Phoca vitulina | reverse complement strand
TTCTTTCTTTCTTTCTTTCTTTCTTTCTTTCTTTCTTTCTTTCTTTCATTTCACTTGACAAAGGGAGAGAGAACATGCAATTATCCTTCTTTTGTAGAAAAGAATACCAAATTGCTCAGCAGGGGTTGTTTTTTTTTTTTAATGTGCATTTGTTTGGAAACCACAAAACGAAACTGACAGAAAAACTGAAAGGCAAGGTACATATATCCTGAAG
Organism: Phoca vitulina; assembly: GCF_004348235.1. Lineage (NCBI taxonomy): Eukaryota > Metazoa > Chordata > Mammalia > Carnivora > Phocidae > Phoca > Phoca vitulina. The sequence goes on along the minus strand of NW_022590495.1, from coordinate 13,025 downwards.
AGTAACTGGAATGTATTCCAGTTTTCAGTTCAGCTTTGATAATCTAAAGAAGTGGTCTTGGCCATTTTCCAGCAGGTGGTGGAAGGGCTTGATCACAAGCCCCTTTAGGAATTTGCTAGAAACTATGGATCAGCCATATAGAAAAAAAGCACATCATCAAATTTTGTGTACCGTTTGGGATTCCTAGACTTCCATAGGTTCATCCCAGGACCCTCCAGGCATAGGCTCTCTAGCATGGACGATGGGACACAACACATAGGTGGCTGTTATGAGCCAGAGGAAGGCCCTGCTCCTACCTTATATCATGATGGGGCAGATAAGTATGGTTCTGGAAATTAAATTCATTAATTTCATTAAAGTAAATTAAATGGTTTAAAAAAAGGTGTGTCTGAATCAAAGTTAAAGGACTGTTTTTGAGTTAGTTTTAGTTTATCTTATCACTTTTCTCTTACTTGACATTTGCCTTTTTTCACCTGTGTATTTGTGTGTGTGTGTGTGTGTGTGTGTGTGTGCAGGAGAGAACTTAGCCCTTGAGAACAACATATAAATTGATGCTCTGTTGAGTTTTTGTAAGCATAGGGGATGAATGATAGGTAACCACAGTCCTACCCTCATATTCATTATACAAGGTTTCACATAGCCTATTTCATGAGGTTCTTGACGAGATCTGCAATAGCACCTTCTCGTGGGTGGGGAAAACTAAGCTACAGACTTGCACTGATTCGTTGGTTATGTATTAATTCATTTTAAACCTAAGACAAATCTCGACCCGCTAACAGACTCTGTGGTTGTCCGAGTGTTGCCTGCTCGCCACCCTAGATGTAACCCCATTTCTTCTGTTGTCTTTCATTGTGGCCGCGGCCACTGTAGTATACTACCCAGATGTATTTGCAGTTGATTGTTTGCAGTTGCTACACACTAGAAGTGGAAGGAGGAGATACTGATGAGCCACTGAGCTGTGATGGGGGAAAAATGGACCAAAGAAGAGAAATGGATGACAAGGACTTGGAGAGGAAAATAGAAGAAACCTTACAGCAAGGGTGTGAAACCCATCATACTTAAGGAATAATTCTAAAGTTGGATGGAAGCAAGTTATAGCAAGAGAGACCTTTTGGTTTTCTTTCTCTGGAAGAACAGGGGTTGTAAGACCTTTGTCCTTTTGGTCTCCTCTTCAGACAGTTGTGGTTTGGGGCAAGGGGTGAATGTATTCTTCTCAAGGAAAATTTTATAACTGTGAAGCATTTTGTAACTGTGAAGTGCAACAGAAAGACTAGGTACTCTTTGCTTTAATGGTGCCTTAACTGTCAGGGATACCATGGCGGTAAAGTGGAGAATGGAAGAGCATCGAAGATGGAGGGCCCTTCCCAGCAAAGGCCTAGAGGGGAGGACGGTAGCTCTTTCTGGGTCTTCTAGCTTTTTCTCATCATGGTAAAAGTGCCTGGAGAACCAGATCTTATGACTGGAAAGCACATCCCATGCTTAGCATCACTGGCCCCTTGCAAGAGAACAGAGAGTCCTTGACCTTTGTCTTCTCCTTAAATAACCAGCTCCATGGTGGTAACAAGACCTTTCCAAGGTAGACTTGGTGGCAGTGACCCAGTTCTGAGGTCAGACTTGGGTGGAGAGTGCCTGCTCTGAAGGATATTATTTAGAGTGATTAAAAACATCCCTCTTACTGATCTGTGGGATGCGATCCCCAGTCGTAATCAAAGCTTCCTTGGTGTTCCAGACATCTGCCAGCTCTTTCACCCGTATCATTCTCCTGAGTCAAGGTCAGCTTCTGAACATTTTCCTCATACCTGACCTGTGTTCCCATGGGTCAGTTAAAGAAAACCACTTTGGATGTTCGTGGGCTGGAGTTTATCAGAGGAACAGAGACTCCCAGAGGTCCTGGAGTCAGCAGCTTCATGTGAGGTCTTGCTTCCCTTTCCTTCTTCCTCTCTGTTCTTTCATCTATCCCCAGTCAGTGACTTCCTCCCTTCTCCTTCCTCCCCAGCCTTTCCTTTCCACAGGAGATGGTATTAGTTCATTCATTTAGCAAATGTTTATTGAGTGTCTGCTAAGAGTGGGCTCCATTGCTGCCTCAGGGAATATGGCAGTGAGCAAGATAAGAGAATGAAACCAAAGTCCTCACCATGGCCTATCAAGCCTCCTGAACGGTCCCTGTCACCTCCGCACCCCATCTCCTTCTCTCCCTTTACTTACTCCGTGGTGTTCTTGATGCTTCTCAAGCACGCCATTTTGCCACTGGGCTACGGCCTCTGCCACAGATCCCCCCTCTGTGTGGAAGACTCTTTAGAGATCTGTAGAGCCCACTCCCTCACCTTCTGGAGGATGTTACATCATGGGCACGTTCACCTCGGGCCTTGTCTGAATACCTCCTGTGAGGGAGCCATGTCTGATCATCGCTACCTGCTTTATTTTTCTCCATTGCACTTTTCACTCTCTGACTTGGTATATATTAACTAATTATTATTTTATTGTCTACCTCCCCCCACAACAGTGTCCGCTCCCTGAAAACAGGTCCTTTGGTTTGTTCGCAGCCCGTATCCCCAATGCCAAGAATAGTACCTGAACATAGGCCTTAACAAATATTCCTTGAATGGGGACTAAATGCATAAAAAGATGAAGGATTGGGTAAATTAATGCAAAGAATAAGGTTTCTGACCTCAAAGAAGTTATAATCTAGTGCATCGGAGGACATAAAATTAATAAAATAACTCAAGCTCGTGTGATCTGGTAGCAACTCAGAGACTGGGCTCTAGAGTCTGACTGTCATGATTCCAATCTCTGCTCCACGTATTAGCTGTGTCTTCGAGGGCAAATTACCTCAGCTCTCTGGGCCTCATTTTCTCATTTGTGAAATATGAATAATAATATCACATAGGATTATTGTGAGAATTCAATGAAACCATCCATATAAAGTGCTTAGCGCAGGACCTGGCACGTGGTCTGCATTCAGTAATTATTATCTGCTATTGTTATTGGATCACTTGCTGGAATCAAGTGGAGCCTGAAAAGTTCCTCAGGATTACCCCCATCCTGGTCTGGTATTACTCCCTTTTCCATTAGGGAGCAAAAGTTCGAAAGTGTCCCCGAACCAGAAAGACTGTCCCTGAGGACAGCTTTATCTTAGGATTTCTTTGAACCGCAAATACTCCTGTCCTCCCTTCAAACACATATTAAACATTTCATTTGCCCAGATAGGCTCCCAACAATAATATCTGTCCCCTCTGGAAATAACTGTTTCCTGTTAAAATATCAGCAACCAGTTAAACATGGTTTTGTTTTTCTTTTTCTAGTAATTTTTAGGCCACAGCAAGTAATTGCTTAAGACTGTACTTTAAGAGGCATCTGTAAATCTTTCCTTTGCCTTGTGATACACGGGAAACCATGTCAAAAGTCATTCTGACAATTTGTATTTTAATTTAAGTTTTATGAGTTACCATTTAAAGAAGGCCAGTTTCTCATTGGCAAGCCTTCTTAAGAGATTGACGCTTTGATCTTAAATCCTGGGGAGACTTTGCAGAAATAGGGGGTGACATTGTTGACAGGTTCATCTGTAGCTATTCTACTGCCATTAATTAAACACCCCCCCCCCCTTTTATTTACTCCCCTGGAGTAAATGAATTGAACTTGACTTTGGTTTTTGATGGGAAGCTATGAGAGCGTCCAGGAAACATCAAAGAAATGCTCTTAATCTAGTAAAACTAACTCTCAACTGACCTAGCTTGAACATTAAAGAGTTCTTAATTCCAGTGCTGGTCTAGTTTCTTTTCTGTAAGGCGTTAATTCTCTCTAATGATTAGAAAAGTGCAGGGGTAAATAATCATCCCCTCCCCATGAAATTCCAGAGGGTTACAGGCTCTTTAATTTTATCTTGCTTCTGAAGGTCTCCTTTGTAAAACCGTATATACATTTTGGTTTTTTGCCTTTCCATACTGCTTATACCTCCAAGATCTCAGCTTTAAGATCTTAAAACTTTATTTCTTTTGCACTTCGGTTTTAGATTTTTGGATCACAGCTATCCTAAAGCTTTTTTATGATCCTAGACTTTAGGAATGAAGGCACAGACAGGTTAAGACACTTGTATAAGCAAAAAGCCAGATGGTGCCCTTGCAACAACAGATCCGAGCCTAGTAGTTGAAAAGTCTGTTTTCATGTCTGCTTAGAGAACCCCACCGGGCCATTCATTTGCCCCCAAACAAGTAGCCATCAGCATGCCTACTGGGTGCGCAAAAGAGACAGGAATCCTGTTCTCATGGAGTTTACGTTCCAATGGACAATGAACACAGTAACTAAATAAGACCGTATATGAGAAGGTGCTAAAGGCTGTGGAGGAAAATAAAGCAGCATCGTGAGTGTTGGTCTTACATAGGGTGGCCGGGGGAGGCCTCACTGAGAAAGTGCCGTTTGAGCAGAGCCCCACAGGAGCCGAGGGAGGTGCTGCTGACACGGGGGCAGACAGAGGAGCGCAGAGATTCTGAGCCAGGAGGATGCCCAGGTGTGGGTGGAGCAGCAGGGGGGCCAGTGAGGCTGAGGGAGACTGAGTGGGCGTGGGAGACTTGGTCAGAGGTATCAGAGCAAGTCCTTTAGGGCCTCATGAGGCAGGTATGACTTTGGCCTTTCTTCGGAGTGGAACGGGAGCCACGGGAGGGTTCTGCACCCAGCAGTGACGTGTTGGGATTTACATCGCCCAGGATTGCGCTGAGCTGAAGCCAAGAGACTAGTTAGGTGGCTATTGCATTGATCTAGACTAAAGGTGGTGGTAGTTTGAGCCAGGGTGGAAGTGATGAGAAGGGTTTGGATTCAGGGTATGTCATAAAGGCAGAGCCAAACGGATTTCTTGGTGGGTTGGGTGGAGACCAGCCTGAGCACCCGGAGCGTAGTGCATGCTACCAGACATCCCTTGCCTTCTTCTTGATGGTCCTCACTGGTCTCCAGAGTATTGTCAACCAGTCATTCTGGTCCTGATTAGGACTCTGTAGACAACTCTGGCGGCTGAGAAAAATATGCATGGGGTCTTCTGAGCACATGTTCTGAGCAGATGATACCAGGTTAATTAATGAGAGTGAACATCATTCAGCAGTATAAGTTGCTTAGTCCGTCTTGACAGCACCTGACTCCTCCTGTGGCATCCCATTCTCGGAGGGGACCTGGGATAGGTGCTCGTGTCATCCCAACCAGCACTCAGCTCCAGAGTCTGAAAAATGTAGAGAAAGAGCAGTAGAGTATGAGAAGCTAAAGTGAAGACAAGGAAGAGGAAGACAAGGAGATTTTTAGTAGAAACACCTCTAAAAAAGAAAAATAATCAGGAGCATATCTTTCCCTTTCTATCTCTCTTAGCTTCCAGTTGGGCGATAAAAGGTGAAGTATTTCCTGGATAACCAGAGATAATTAATGAACTAACACGGATATGACAAAAACAAAGATTAGGTCCCACATGTATTTGCTGAGGCTGGCAGGAGAAGAGTTTATGGCTCTGTCTTGTCAGATAGGTGGAAGGTACCGTGGCTCTCCCAGAGCCCCACTCTCCACTGCACCTGCCGTAATCTTCCCTACTTACATAAACCACAAAGGCTGTTGTGAGAGAAGATGGAGACATGGTTGACTATGATGGTGGCCAGGGAGAGAGCCAAAAAATCTGTTTGTTTAGGAGAAATCTCATTTTGCATCCCTGCCTTGCTCACATGGGGCTGAATAAATCTTAATCTGACTAAGTTCTTATCTCAGGAAAAGCAAAGGGTGGCCCTGGAAGCCCTCTAAATAACAGGTGCAGACAGAATGGAGAGGAATAGGGAGGGTGGAGGCCAGTGGAAAATAGGTTTGAGAGGCCAAGAAATCCATAAGGCTGACGAGCTCGAGAGAGGAGCAGGTGGAGGGGAGGGGGGCTAATGCCTCAGGGTGCAGACTGGAAACTACCGGGATAGGGTGATAGGGAGACCAGATGGGCTGGCATTCAGTCAAACCAGATGGTGGGCTTTTATTTCTAAAAGGATTTGTAAATCCTAGGAACAAGGAACATAGGTACTGGGGCCTTTAATCCCATTAGTAGAAGACAAAAGTGTTCTCTTTAAAAATGTAAACCCACCAATTATAGAATTTCTATTATCAAAACTTTGGGACAGAGTACCAGCTTGTGAAACGCCAAGGAATCTCTGGATTCTTCACTGAGGGAAAGAGAAACTGCAGAAATTGTCAGGGCATTCATTATAAGTTAATAAAAAGACGTCTCCTCAAGAATTTAAAGTGTACTGTTGGGACCAAACAAAATGTGATATATTTGTATGCAATAAGCTTGCTTACATATGGAGTTGGAAAAACAGCTAACTGCAATTAGGGACTGATTGTTTAGTAAATTTTGAGTTTACAATGAGACAAATTTAAAAATTTAAGCACCTATCACTTTCTAAAAAGTCGTCCCCCGTGTCCCCTTGCCCAGTTGTCAGCCTCCGTGTCCCCACAGCTGCTCTCCCCATTGCATACAAATCCTGTTCTTCAGTCCTTGTCTCAGCCGTTCCTTGAGGGTCCAAAATTACTTCCATAACCCTTCTCCTATTGGACTTATCCCCAAGGAGACCAGCCTCATCACAGAGCATGGAGTCGTCCTTGTGTGCTTATGTTGGTGCAAGTGTGAAAGCTGCCCACGCGCAGCCATGCTTCCTCAGGAGACAGAGCAGAGGGCCAGTGGTATAGGCTGGGGTGCTCCAGTCCGGGAGGGATCTACCGTCTTTGCATCGTGTAATACCTCATCCTCCTGCTAAGAGAAGAAGCCTAATTTCATCTAAAGGATTTCAAAGAAATGCTAAATATTAAGAGAAAGTTTTAAGTAGTGTGATTCATTGTGAAATCCCTTTTTTGTTTAAGGCTATCCATATACCCGTTAAGTTAATATCACACAATATCACTTTTTGATGCTATTTCATAAATATTTCTTTCCTTAATTACTGCTGAGAAGTGGAAACTGTTATCTCATGTTTGAAATGGAATACAGTTGCTTTCCCACACCACTGACTGGGGTTTTTTGTTTTTGTTTTTGTTTGTTTTGTTTTGTTTTTATCTGTAAAGGTATGGAAACCTGACAAGCCCAAACTGTGAAGAAGATGGAAGCCCAAGTTCATCAGAGTCTAAGACGGTGATCAGGAAGTAAGTGTGCCTTTTCTATGCATTACAAGCTCTCAGTCAAGACTTACTATCCTAAAGGAATGTAATTTAGTAGAGTTTTTGAAAATTCCTTTTTATGTTGTCATTTTCCCCCATAATGCGTAAAATCATAGATTTATTTTTTGACTATCCAGTGATAGTCATTTATTCATCCAGTAAAAATGTATCAGGCACCTACCATGTGCCAGGCCCTGTGCTAAGGGAAACAACTATGAACAAAATAAATAAGTCTCAGCTCTTAAGAAGTTTGGATTTTAGCAGAGAGACAAAGAATCCACACAAAGGAAGAATGAAGTAGGGCAAGGGGGCTAGATCCTGATGGAGAGTTTGATTCACATAGGGTGCCAGGAATGGGCTTTCTGATCTGGTGACATTGGAGCAGAGTGCTGAATGGGGTACAGGCTGGGCTTGGTGAATATCCAAGCAGGGAAAATGTGGACAGAGCTGTGAGGCAGATGAATGAATGAGGCTGGAGCAGAGCACATGAAGTGACAAGTGCTAGAGGATGAGATCTGTAAGGTCATATGGGTCCCAGATCACATGGGGACTTGAAGGCCTTGGGCAGGATGTTAAATTTTATTCGAAGGAAGATAAGAAGCATTTAGAAGATTTTGAGGAGAGCAGTGCTATGGTCTGATTTATATTTCAAAAGGCTTGCTCTGGCTCTATGTGGAAAATAGACTCTGGCAGTGGGATGGGGGGCAAGAGTGGCAGCAAGGAGCCTGGTCAGGACCCTTACAAAGACCCAGGCAAGGGATTCTGGGAGCATGAACTGGAGGAAGAGGAGGAGGAGATGATGGTAATAATAGTGATGGTGGTGGCGTCGGTGTCGGTGGTAGTGATAGTAGTAAAAGTAGGAATAACTTGTAGTAGGAAGAGCTTCTGCAGAGATCTTGAAGGTATTGCTGGCAGGTTGTACTGATGAAGTGGTTGGGGCATATGAGAGAAAAAGAGGAGGCACGGGCACCTCCAAGGGTTGTGGTGGGAGCAACTGAGAGAAGAGAACCTTGGTTTTGTGAGCTAAGAAAGACTGGTGAGGAGAAGTGGGTGTGGTGGGGAGCATGTGTCAATAATTTCATCGTAGACATACTCACTTTGAGACAATTGGCTGAGTCTAGAGTTCAGGGAGCAGTCTGGTTGGGAGGCATAAATCTGGGCATCCTTAGTTTAGACATGGTATTTAAAGCTATGGGGCTGGGTGTGCCCCCCGTGGGAACAAGGCTATAGAGAAGAGGAAGGTCCAAAGACTGAGCCTTGGTTCCTTCCAGTGTTCAGATTAGGAAAGTAGAGGGTCCAGCAAGAGGAGGTTGGAACAGAGGAGCTAGCGGGGAACGAGAAGAAAGAAGTTGTGTCCAGAAGTCAAGTGAAGAAGGAGTTTTGGGGGGACGTGACCAACCACGTCTAACACTGCTCATACATCAAGTGAGAGGAGCCTGGGAAGAGACTACTGCTTTTGCAACATGGTGGTCTTTGGTCCCCTTGACAAATGTAGTTTTGGTGGATGGAGGTCTGGGTCAGGAGAAGACAGAAGTTTGGAGTTTTTCTGTAAGAGAAGAGAAATGGGCTAGAGGATGATCTGGGGCAAAGGAGGGTTTTTTCATTTTGTATGTGTTTGTTAAACCTGGGTGATGCTTTAATCTGATGAGAATAATCTAGGAGACACTGAAGAATAATCCATGATGTAGGGGTGCAGGCCGCTCTAGGAGTGATGTTCTTAAGTCGATGGGATATATGCCAGGGTGCTTGAAAGTTCTCTTACTAAATATTCATCTTGGGGCCAAATGTCCAGGCAGTTAATCCTGTGGAATATTTTAACTCCTCAGAGGATTGACTGATGGAATCCTTTCTTCAGAAGCCAGGGATATGAAGCTTAGAAAATTGAGTATCTTTTTAGTCCTGAGTGAGGCAGTTTTATTATTTTATTGGATGGACCATAATCTTCCAGAAAACCAGACACGCCAATGTAGATATTTGAATGTCAAATGCAAGGCGTGTGGTGAGCAGCACAAATACCTTTATTCTTAGAGGGCTTGGGGGGGCTTCTTTGAGGAGTTGACATTTCAGGTAGGTCCTGAAGGAGGGTGAAGATTTTGGTGGTAGAGCCACCCAAGCAGGGGGAACGGTGGGACCATATTGGGGAAATATATTTTGGGAACAACATGCCGCTTCATGATGGCGTATGTACCAGGTTGAGGGGATCTGTAGAGCCGAAGCTATCATGAAGGGGGTTCATTCTCGCAAGAGAATAAGGACCTTCCCTGGTAAGCAGTAGACAGTCAGCCCTGAAAAGTTTTTTTTTTTTTTTAAAGATTTTATTTATTTATTTGACAGAGAGAGAGAGATAGCGAGAGCAGGAACACAAGCAGGGGGAGTGGGAGAGAGAGAAGCAGGCTTCCCGTGGAGCAGGGAGCCTGATGCGGGGCTCGATCCCAGGACCCTGGGATCACGACCTGAGCCGAAGGCAGACACTTAACAACTGAGCCACCCAGGCTCCCCAGCCCTGAAAAGTTTTTGCAGGACAGAAACAGTATCATCAAATAGGTGATGTGGGGGGATGGATTAGATTTATAGACTTCCTACTTAGACTATGGTACACGGACCAGGAGCATCAGCACCACCTGGGAGCTTGTTAGAAATGCAGAATCTCAGGCCTCACCACAGATCTAGATTAGAATCTGCATTTCAGTAAGATCCGTGAGTGATTCCTGTGCACTTTAAGGGTTTGAGAATCATAGGATTAGAGAGGTTTTGTTGTTAATTGTGTTTATCCCTGAAAACTTACTGAAATGATAATTTTTTGAAAAGAACCTTTTTATAATTAGTCTTTTAAAGCATATACAAAAGGAGACCTGAGTGGCCAGCTTGTCACATGTAACCTCCCCCTGTGACCAGATTCAGAAATAAGTGTGTTGTTCTCCACAAATTTTGGAATTGAGTCAAATTTGGAGCTACCATTCAACTAGCCACCTGAACACTCCAGGGAGAGTAACAGTCTGAAAAATATCCAGAGCTTTTCTGTTTCCCAGGGGGTGTTTTGAGATTAAGTAGGTTTCTGGGAAGTCGCACGAAAATTGGTTTGTACCCTGGATGTGAAGAATCATGCTCATTATTTTAAAGTCCTATTATAAAATTTTATTCAACTTCATTGTACACCGGGAACAGTGTGATGTGGGTGAAACTCCAGGATAAGCTGTTTTAAAGGGCTTTCCAGTTTTAAGCATATGAGTCCTTAACAAAGAGCTTCACATAGAACTCCCCTGAGGGGGTCCATCATCTGGGGACAATGGTCCTTTCCTAAAGCCTCACAATGAATTGGTAGAAAGTGCTTGACCCTTTTCCTCAGACTGACTTGCCTTTTAAAAAATTATGCCTGATGAAAATACACCACTTTATCTTATAATGGGCCACTCTGTCCTACAAATACTGGAATGCTAAAATCCCTTCTCTCAGCTGACCTCTTTCTTCCTTGCGTTTTCCTTCTTTCGTACTGCTTCCTCCCCACCCTCCCCCCATTTCTCCTTTTATTATTTTTCATCTCGTTTCGCCATTATCTTTTTGCTCTCTCTTTTGGAAGTTACCCTTCTCCTAATCATTTCTGTGGCTAGTTAGGGTCAGTGCTCTGTCTTTCTGAGAGGAAATCAGGGTAGCACCTTCTTCATTCCATCTGTAACATATGGAGAATTCCTCCACCATCCCAGAGCTCTGGCCTCTGACATGGAACCATGACCGAAGGCTTCCTGATGGCTGGTGCATGTGTAGGAGATACGGCTCTATGGCCATTCTCAATGGGCTGGTTTTGTCCCCAGAGGATATTTGGCAACATCTGGAGAAATTTTTGTCTTAACTTGGTGGGGGGATGCTATTGATATCTGGTAGGTAGAGGCCAGGATTGTTGTGAAACAGTCTACAGTGCACAAAACACCGCCTTCCAACAAAGAATGCTCTCCCTGTAAATACCAATAGTGCACAGGTAAGAAGCTCTACTACATGGTGAGGACTGCAGTCCTCAAGTGAAAGCTCTTTATTTATGAATATCTAGATGTATATAAAAATAGGACCATGCGTATTTGGGGATTTATTTATTTATTCATATCCTGTCTTAGAATGAGGTGAATCCAATGCAGAGGTCGCCCAGGAGCCGGCCTCAGAGAAGGTGAAGGGCCCTGGGTAAGGAGCCTGGAGAACTCAGATTCGAGTCCCTCACCAGTCACTGTCACTCCCCAGCCATATGACCTGGTCACTTCACCTCTCTCTCACTTTCAGTTTCTTGACCTGAAAAATGAGTGCTCAGAATGTAGGATCCCTGGCGTCCTTTCAAGTTTAATGACCACTGGGATAAAACTTGTTTACTTTTCATCTCTTCAAAAGTGAGAATGAATATCAGAAATGGAGATATTGAGGCACCTGGGTGGCTCAGTCAGTTAAGGTCTGCCTTCGGCTCGGGTCCTGATCCCAGAGTCCTGGGATGGAGCCCCACGTTGAGAGCTCCCTGCTCAGAGGGGAGTCTGCTTCTCCCTCTGCCCCTCCTCCCCCCAACTCATGCTCTCTCGTTCTCACTCTCTCTCTGAAATAAATAAATCAAATCCTTAAAAAAAAAAAAAAAAGAAACAGAGATATGGCCCAAATATTATACTGAATTTTTGAGAGGTGCCCTTGACTGCTTTTTTCAGTCGGAGGGGCTGTGCCACCAGTTTTGATAAAATAGGAAAACAAAACAGACAGCTTCTTTGACTTGATCGTTATTAATCGTGACATCACAGCTGCTCACTGTGCTTCTCAGTACAGAGATGAGCTAAAGCTTTGTATCGTGGGGTCAAAATGGGGGGTGGGGGTGCAAAATGCCTATTGTTTTCTTTTGCTGTGAATCTGTCTTCTTGTGATTTCAGGTGGGAAACAGACGGCAGGAATTCAGTAACTTTCTAAGAAGTAAACATCCTCTTTTAGGGCAGATGCCTGCAGTTTTGCAGATGGGGAGTGGTGGGGGGGGGGGAATTACTGCGAGGTTTAACCCCGAACAGAAAAATCCTCAACTCTTGTTTGGCTTTTCAGTTTTTAACGTAAAGCATAGAGCAGGGCTTACATTTCATACAGGGTCCCAAATCCCAGGATAACAGTCTTCCCTGTATTTCTAAATATGGATCTAATCAACCTCTCAGAGGATAAAAGAACTTAGAAGAAAGAAAAATGGGGAAGTACAGATGGAATCGTCGAGATGAAAGTTTGGCTTCTGGTGTCTTGGACCGCAACTGACTAGTGTTCTTCATGAATTTCAAAAAGTGTCAGATTGTGCTGTGACTCCCACTTGTAATTCCAGGCCCGAGTGTGCCCACTTCGGGCTTTGTGCAATATTGGGGGCCTTTAACGTCATCTAGCCAAAACACGAATTCCTTCCGTTGCGAGGAAGGCAACTTCCAAGGCTTCTAGGTGTTGGAATCTGCCACACAGTGATTTTTGATGTTAGCGCTGGACTGTTGTATATAATAAGGCATCCAATGTTTATTTCTACAATCCCTAAACTTGCCACTATTTGGAAATCAGGAAACTCACTTCCTGTGACAGGAAACAACATTTCTGCCCACATCCATCCTACCTGTGCCCTTTTCCTCCTTGCTGCTGACACTTCTGTATGATAAAACGCTGTCTATTTAGAATAACAAAATCAGAACCAGATGGAAAAGGAAACTTTCCCTTGTGCAGATTTATTACAATCATTGAATTCAGAAGTGAAGAGAATGTGAAGAAGGGATATTAACCATACAGAAACTTGACACGGTGAATCTTCATTCTCTGGAATGGATCTGAAATTAGAATATCTATCTATCTATCTATCTATCTATCTATCTATCTATCTATCTAATATG
>NW_022590494.1:0-13268 GCF_004348235.1 Phoca vitulina | reverse complement strand
AATGACATATCAGATAAAGGGCTAGTATCCAAAATCTATAAAGAACTCATCAAACTCAACACCCAAAGAACAAAGAATCCAATCAAGAAATGGGAAGAAGACATGAACAGACATTTTTCCAAAGAAGACATCCAAATGGCCAACAGACACATAAAAAAGTGTTCAACATCGCTCAGCATCAGGGAAATCCAAATCAAAACCTCCATGAGATACCACCTCACACCAGTCAGAATGGCTAAAATTAACAAGTCAGGAAATGACAGATGTTGGCGGGGATGCGGAGAAAGGGGAACCCTCCTACACTGTTGGTGGGAATGCAAGCTGGTGCAGCCACTCTGGAAAACAGTATGGAGGTTCCTCAAAAAGTTGAAAATAGAGCTACCATATGATCCAGCAATTGCACTCCTGGGTATTTACCCCAAAGATACAAAAGTAGGGACCCGAAAGGGTACGTGCACCCCGATGTTTATAGCAGCAATGTCCACAATAGCCAAACTGTGGAAAGAGCCAAGATGTCCATCAACAGATGAATGGATAAAGAAGATGTGGTATATATATACAATGGAATATTATGCAGCCATCAAAAGGAATGAGATCTTGCCATTTGCAACGACGTGGATGGAACTGGAGGGTATTATGCTGAGCGAAATAAGTCAAACAGAGAAAGACATGTATCATATGACCTCACTGATATGAGGAATTCTTAATCTCAGGAAACAAACTGAGGGTTGCTGGAGTGGGGGGTGGGGTGGGAGGGATGGGGTGACTGGGTGATGGACACTGGGGAGGGTATGTGTTCTGGTAAGCGCTGTGAATTGTGCAAGACTGTTGAATCTCAGATCTGTACCTCTGAAACAAATAATGCAATATATGTTAAGAAAGAAAAAAAGAAGAAGAATGTAGCAGGAGGGGAAGAATGAAGGGGGGGAAATCGGAGGGGGAGAAGAACCATGAGAGACGATGGACTCTGAAAAACAAACTGAGGGTTCTAGAGGGGAGGGGGTTGGGAGGATGGCTTAGCCTGGTGATGGGTATTGAGCAGGGCACGTTCTGCATGGAGCACTGGGTGTTATGCACAAACAATGAATCATGGAACACTATATCTAAAACTAATGATGTAATGTATGGGGATTAACATAACAATAAAAAAATTTTTAAAAAAATTTAAAAAAAAAAATAAAGAATCAAGGCTTCCTCCCCTGCTACCTGTGTGACCTTGGGCAAATTACTTCCTTAATATCTCTGTACCTCAGTTCCCTCACCTGTAGAGTGTGATCATAATAGTGTTTTCCTCGCAGGTCGTGAAGGTCAAAGAAGAGGGTACGTGTTGAAACACTGTTCAGCCCCTGGCAAGCAGCCAACACATCACCAATGGTGGCAGATGTGACCTGAGCAAACCCATCTCAACCATGATGAACATTTTAACTTTTCCTAATAATTGGTATCATCTGTACTCTATCTCATTATCAGTGAAGTGAATATTTAACTTGTTAATAATTTCAGATATTTGGGAGGAGGTCATAATCAGCATTTATCGAAGCAATTTTCAGTCAGGAAAATTCTTGAGGAGTTCAGGAGATTGATAATTGGCAGGTTGCAATTGTGCACGCAAGGATACAAGTGGGTCTATTTCTAACTGAAGTGAATGAAAAACCTTCCAACACAAGGAAGCTGTCAAGGGAGCAGGTGTTTGTCACATAGCAATAGATAACTGAGACACGTTAGTCCAACAAGTATTTATCTAACACCTACTATTGGCGGACTGTGCGATGAATAAGAGAAGGATTTTGGTTGGAGCATGCTAAGCGAATGGACCAGCTTTTGTGTGGTCCTAGATCTCTTTGGAAGCTGGCATCCAAGTTGGTCAAAGGGCAGACCTGGCTGGGCATCTTATCAAACCCTTCTAAGGGGGCCCTGGGCAGGGGCGCCCCTGTCTATGGCAGTCACTATGCCCACGACCCCGTGTTCCCTGTCGTGGTCATACAACAGCATCTTTTTTCTTATGAGGTAAAGTACTAGAATTAGGCAAGCAAGACTATTCTGAAGGGGAGTAAAAGCAGAGATAAACACTGAAACTTGGAAACTGAAAGAGGACCTTTGAGTAAAGGCAGGCCGGAAATGGAGAGGACGTGATGTTCTGCTGGATCTTTCCAGCAGCAGAACTTCTGGATAATTATTTATGTATTTCCAAAGCAAGCCAAAGGCCATTGCATAATCACATATGTGAGTGCCAAGATCCAGCCAAAGAAGAGGGCAAGTTCTCTTTTCTTTGGTGCTCACTCGGCAATTTCTACAAGGAGGCTTG
Source organism: Phoca vitulina (assembly GCF_004348235.1). Classification (NCBI taxonomy): domain Eukaryota; kingdom Metazoa; phylum Chordata; class Mammalia; order Carnivora; family Phocidae; genus Phoca; species Phoca vitulina. Next base: position 10,963 of record NW_022590494.1, on the reverse strand, counting down.
CAGTGAGGTGCAGAGTCCTTCCTGTGAATGTGTTTCTTGTTAGTGCATTTCTGTGATCACAATGGTAATGAGAAGTTGTTAAAGTAGCATCTGAAATATTAGCTGTACCATATGGACGTATATCATGATCCACCGAAAATATTTCCCACAACTTATTTTTATCTTCAATAAAAACAATTTATATATATACACACTCATGCAGTCAAGCCACCATGTGGAGGGATCATTTGGAGGGGCCACATGGAGAGGTAGAGGCCCTGAGACTACGTGGACCGAAAGACGAGCCCGGCTGTCCCAGTCTCCTAACTGAATCCAGCCTTCACCTGTCTCTGACAGTTCACCACCTGCAAGAGTGAGCCATCTTGAAAATGCATCCTCTGGCCCCAGGCAAGCGATACCAGCGGATGCCATGTGGAAGAGAGACAAGCTACTCTGCTGAGCCTTGCCAAAATAATAAAATTTTGAGCAATCAAATAAAGTGGCTGGTATTTCAATCCAATAAGCTTTGGGATAGTTTGTTAGTTTGTTACATAGCAATAGATAACTGTGACACATCAGTCCAACAAGTATTTATCTAACACCTACTATTGGCGGACTGTGTGATAAATAAGAAATGTCACCTTTAAGGCATACACTCCAGATGGGGAAAGTATATTAAAAGCTAGTCTTTTGGAATTTAGTCAACAAGTCTGTTTCAAAGATTTCATAGACTTCCAAATTTCATAGACTTTTTCTTTTTCACTCCCAACACAAATGTCTTTCACGTGGACCTAATCTGCCCTATAAAATATATTCAAAATACGTGTTGATTAATTAATGAATTAAAGTCAGTAGACTATCTGATCAATGAAAGCAATATGGGTTGCTGACAAAAAATGGGAAGTAAGGGTTTTCAGTAAATTATGTGGGAAGAGCCAGTTTTACTTTGTTTCTTGCCTTAAACAGTCAGCCACTCATTTAAAGTTGGGTTTCCAAATCAGAGAGCCACATAAAAGGAAGCTCCAAATAACTGCAAGGGTAAATAATGATTTGTGTTTCCTAAAATGCTTCACTCATACATAGTAATCCCTATTTAAGTCATAGATGTCCAATCCCTTTCCCCATAACCAGCTGCCCATTTACATTCTACCCCCCTGACGACTTTCTTCGAGCCATTTATCCCATGGTTTTTATGTCCATCCAATCAAAATTATTTTAATCACAGAGAGAGGACTGAGGGAAGCACAGGGGAGTCTTATACCACAAGACCTGGGAACCCGTTATGCATACCGTGGCAACAACTGTCCATCCCTAATCTGACATATAGAGAGGGTACCATATACCTTCTGGAGGCCGAGTTTGGAAATACTGGGAGAGACACTTGGTATCCATGAATGGTGATAAATCTACTCAATACCCTGACCCATTTCTGCCAACCTCTTCCCTCCCTGCTTGCACTGCTTTCAACCATATACACTTGAAAACTTCAGGCAAGATCTCATTTTGAGAGGGAAATGGTGCTACAGGAAAAGAAAAATAAAGTATGTCATAGACGAACACAATCAAGCTAATTAAATCAACTTGAGACTAACATGGCATGATTTCTTTCAAGTCTTTTCTCCCGTGAGAGTACTAATTTACATAGTTTTCCATAGTACTAAATTCTCTATGTGTATATATATATGAATGTGTTTCTTGTTAGTGCATTAGACATATATATATATATAATTTATTATTACTGCACATATTTTAATTTCCATATAGATATAATCCTTTTATTATGTAGGAATTCTACGATATATATGTGCTATATTTGCATACATAAAAAGCATATATGTTTATATATACATAAAACATATATATGTATTTATGTATAGACATAATGGGTGTCATAGGGTTGAACAGCCTAGAGAAAGATACAGAAATTAGAAATTATTTTGATTTTTAACATTTCCCTGCAAAATGATTTCTTCTTTTTTTTAAGATTTATTTATTTATTTTAGAGAGAGAGGGTAGCAGAGGGGCAGAGGGAGTGGGAGAGAATCCCAAGCAGACTCCACGCTGAGCCCGGAGCCCAACTCGAGGCTTGATCTCATGACCCTGAGATCATGACCTGAGCCAAAACCAAGAGTCGGACACTCAACTGACTGCACCACCCAGGCACCCCGCCTTCAAAATATCTTCATCTAAAAAGGCAATTGTATCTTCTCTCACTCCTTAAATTGGGATTGATTATAGAAAACACAGTTGTGATTTATTGCACAATACTAATAACTTCTAGTTGCCAGTAACTTACACCATACAAAGCATTTTCATGACTGCTATTTAAGTCTCAGAACAACCCTCTGCAGTATCGCTGAACACAAATAAGGAAACTGAGGCTTGACAAGGGGAAGGGACTTGTTCCTAATTACACAGCTGCTAAATTACACATCTGGGACTTGAATGAGTTTTGTGGTTTTTTTTTAAGTCAAATTCAGTGTCAGCTAAAATACAATTTCGCCAAGCCACTCTCTCTCTCTTAGTTAAAATTTCCCTTCAAACCTACATGTTCCAAGGTCCTTGTAGAGTTGGACTCCTGCTATTCCTGGAAGACAATTGATTACAACTCTCCAAATCCTCTGAGTGGTGACATAGGCAAGTAGCCACCTGCCCAGTGGTTTTTAAGTAGAGTGAGTAGGAGACAATAAAGTGAGGCGACTAGCCTACCTAGTGGTTGCCATCCCTGTGGGTGGGGTACCTCTGAGACACTGCAGGGACTAGACTTGGGTCCCCTCGAGCCTGACTGCAAAACCCAGAGTTCAGTGATAACTGAAACTCTATGCCTCTTAAGTAACATTTCCTGCAGGAATACAGAAGCAGAATGCTTACCTGAAGGAAGACTGGTCAAAACAGAACTAAACCAAGTGTGCAGCAAGGTGGACCCCAGCACTGACCTTTCACCAACTTTCTCCCTCATTATATTAAAAATCACGCCAGAGGTGGATATTTAACATTGGTAATGAGACATGTGATGCAAAGAAATATGACCTTTAAGTGCACAAGGCGCTAAGAAGTCTCTACCTCTACACGCTTAAACGTTACTTCTTTCCCACCTCCGTCCCTTTAAAAACTTTCCCAGCCTTTGTTCTGAGAGCCAGCCTGAAGGACCATTTACCCTGTTCTGTCTCCCATGTGCTGGAGTACAAGCCCCAGTAAAGCCTTGCCTGAACTCCCATTTGGCCTCTAGTCAATTTCTATTGCTTAGAATGCCCACAAACCCAAGCTGGTCACACCTCTACCCCACCCTTGTTTGTCAACACACTGCAATAAACGATAGCTTTTATTGGACATCTGAATGGGCCAGGGATTCTGCTAGTTGTTGTAGGGGATTCAGCAGTGAGCAAGAGAGATTGGCCTTTTCCTCAAGGGCTTATAGTCAGTGCCTATGCTCATCAATGAAGGAAAAGAGCAACATGTCTCAACCATCCTGGACACTTTAACCTTGATATTCCCACCCTTGAGAGCTCTTTCCCATGGCTCAGCTTTATGGAATTGTGTTCATTGTATTCTGGACCACCTTGGTTCCCCACAGCAAGTTAGAACCACCCAGTACATCGACCATTAGGATCCTTGCTCCAAGCCTCACTGCTTCTCTAAGTTAACGATGCCTTCCAGCACAGGCAGGAAATGTGACAGAAGAACTTCCCAGTCTAACAAATGACAGCGGAAAATGCTTCCGTGGCTGGGACTTGGCGATCAAAGTGCATCGCACGTGTTCATCAGCTGTAGTTCAGATGGTTTCTATTTTACTCTGCATTAATTTTTTATGAAATCTCTCTAGGACCCAGGGGACCCGTAATTGGCTTTTAGCTCTTTATTCTGCGCGTCCTGTCTAATTGCCGAGATGGTTGCATGATAACACTTACATTTTAAGGTGGCTTTATGTATTTACCAGCCTTCCCATCTGCAGGCAAGCTCACATTGCTGTGTGGAATGTTAATCACGGTTTTCTTTTGGTGGCGGGATGGAGGAATTATTGGGCTATTTATATATTTTCTTTTTATTATCATTTTTTCCCATCAGTGGCATTATGTACAGAGCATTGCCAACAACAAACCTCAGACTCTATCTTCTAATTTCAGTTTGATTTTTAGAAAGATTTTATTTATTTATTTGAGAGAGAGAGAGAGAGAGAGCATGTGCACGAGCAGGGGGGAGGGGCAGAGGGAGAAGCAGACTCCCTGCTGAGAGGGGAGCCCGACAGGGGGCTTGATCCCAGACCCCAAAGATCATGACCTGACCTGAAGGCAGACACTTAAGAGACTGAGCCACCCAGGCGCCCCTTCAGTTTGATTCTTTTTTTTTTTTTTTAAGATTTTTTATTTATTTATTTGAGAGAGAGAGACTGAGAGAGAGAGCACATGAGAGGGGGGAGGGTCGGGAGGGTCAGAGAGAGAAGCAGACTCCCTGCCGAGCAGGGAGCCCGATGCGGGACTCGATCCAGGGACTCCAGGATCATGACCTGAGCTGAAGGCAGTCGCTTAACCAACTGAGCCCCCCAGGCGCCCCACTTCAGTTTGATTCTTAAGGAGCGTATGAAATCTATGCAGTAGAAGCAAGGCCTATTTCAAAGGAAGCCTGCTCTTTGTAGGAAACATGTTCATATGGTTAGGTGTGTATGATATGAGGCCTGTGGGGCCCAAAGGGTGTCTTCACTCCCCTTTGGAGCAGCAGTCCTGATTTTGTATTAGATTGTCCCTGGATCCTTCAGTGCAGCCAACTAGTGGCTCTCACAGCGTGTCCCTGGCCTACCTTGCACCCCCATTATGAAAGGACCTCATAGATTATTTAGAAAACACTATCCTATAAAAATTAGAAGAGAGGCCTGGAGAGTTGCTTGTTGCCAAGGGTCTCCATGCAAGGCTAAGACTACAGTCTCTGGCTCTAATTTCAGATGTTCTTTTTCTTATCAACATCATATACTTCTTGAAAACTAAGAAGAAAAAAAGTGGTCATTTGGTCAAAGTTCCTTAAAGGGAAGCTAACAGAGGTATGCAGGATCTGCCTCATGCCACTGATTTTCTTCCAGTTGTGACTATAGCTACACACCTTGGCAGACCGCATGCGATAGGCCCCTGAAACGCAATTTCACATCCTTGACTTCTCCCGTTGCTTTCAAATTTTTTACCCACTCTAGATTTTGCATTAGGAGTGATGTTTGCGGAGAAAGAAAAAGATTTCATTTTTGGCACTTTTGCCTCGATGGCACTTTTCCCAGTCTCCTGACTGCTTCACATGGCAAGAGTACCTTGGATTTGTGTGGGAGAGATCTCCTGTTTTGTGCTCTGGCAGCTCCAAGCTCCTGAGACTTCATTCGCTGGAGTGCCTGGCTTTTGATACGGCCCCTGGTTAGAAACCTTGCTCTCCAGGGTCATTAGCCTTCTTTCTTCTGCAAAACTTCCCATCTAGGAGGCAGCTTCGGCACCACTGTTAAGTCTGAATTTGCTAGAATTTAACTCATCATCACAGACCATAAAAACCTCTGCTCCTTTAAGTCTCTCAAGTGTGTGAAAGCTGAATGCATAGGAAGGAGCTGCCTATCAATGTGTGTTTTGCCCTGTGTTCTCGGGGCAAAGAGGTATTGTTCAGCGGCGTTTCTTCAGTTCTTGAAGGTGGAAGGCAGTGCTTCTATTAGAAGCTTTGCTTTCTTCAAAGGGAAGCAATCAATGCAATTCTGCAAGTATGCTCTGAACCCTTCCTAGGACCTAAGAACAGTGCCAGAGGCCGTAGGACGGTGACCCTCACTCAAATGCTGGTGTGCAGGAGAATCATTGGGAGAGCTTCTGATTAGATAGGTCTGGGGCAAGCTCCAATTCATTTGTTTTTGAAAAGTGCCAAGGGATGCTGATGTGGTCTGTGGACCCTACTTTGAATTTCCCAGCTGTGAGAGACCCTTAATGAATTTCTAGGGTTTTGTGAAAAGACAGTCAGATATTCAAATTAGATAATGAGACAAGACATAACGCAGGACCAAATAACCCAAGCTCCCAAATGCACATCAGAGAGAGGGAATGTCAAGGGCCTTCAGGAGGTGATGGAAACAGTGTGGACCAGAAACATCAGACTAGTCAGTTGCCACTAGTCTGTGGTAGGAGTTGGGAGGTGGCAGGGTTTTGAAGAAAGGGCATGATATGGATGGGTCGAGGAGAGGGGAAAGCTCTCTGGGAGAGGAAAATAAAAGTGATATTTGGGGTGCCTGGGTGGCTCAGTTGGTTGAGCGTCTGACTCTTGGTTTTGGCTCAAGTCATGATCTCATGGGTCATGAACCCATGGGTTGTGAGATCGAGCCCCGTGTCAGGCTCACGGGTCAGCAGGGAGTCTGCTTGAAGATTCTTTCCCTCTGCCCACCCCCTTCTCTCAAGTAAATAAATAAATCTTTTTAAAAAAGGTGATATTTAATGATAATAAAGGTGATTATATAATCGAGAGTTTGCACTGAGAGTTGATGAGATTAGTTTTGCAGAGTACATAGTGTTAAAAAGAAGACCACAAACCCAAAATGGCATCACTTAGGTTAAGGGCCCAAGTCAGTAAACCAAGATTTATTAATACCTAACCTGACTTCAGTTTCACCCCCACACCCTTGAAATGGAACCTTTAACCAGCTAATATGGGAATTTTCTGCTCGGCACAGGAAATTTATTGATAAATCCTTTCCTTCCCCTTAGGAGGGAGACCTTGCCTAAAACAATGGATTCTTTGCTAATAATTTCCTTTTTTCCACTCCCTCTCTACCTATAAAAATCTTTCCTTTTCTGTAGCCCTTTGGAGTTCCCCTCTACTTACTTGCTAGGTGGGATGCTGCCAGATTCGTGAATTGGTTAATAAGGCTAACTAGATCTTTAAAATTTACTTGGTTGAATTTTTGTTATTTAACAGATTTGGTGGCAGCAAAGGGATTCAAAGTGAACTTCCAGCAGCATTTGGGGACAAAAAGAAACACAGTACCCCTGAACCCTTTGAGTTCACTGTGTTTCTCGCCATTTCTGAGGGCTGAGGGTGAGTTCCTCTAGGTTCTGAGTTCTGCTCTTTTTTCATTCGATTTCCCAATTTAATCAGCTTTCCTTTATAGAGCAGGTCAGTTGGGCTAGCAGACAGTTATGCCTGGAGCCCAATAGAACTGGCATGTTTGCTCAGAGTCCACTTGAACTGGCAGTTTTGCCCAGAGCCCAACTGAGCTGGCAGAAGGGTCTGCCCAGAGCCAAGCCCCTAGCCTTTCAGACCACAATTCCCAGATGGAAAACATCAGTAAGTTTCCACGGGGATTGGTGGTGGTGTGTGCAGACCCTCCTGTGGCCAGAGCGCAGTCACATTGCTTGGTTACTGCCGATGCATGAAAGTGCACGTTTTCGTTGGTCTTGTTTTGTATATATAAAGACTGTTGCTGGGGGATCTCAGAGGCCCAAAAGCCATGAAAAATGGTGGGCATGGGTAGAGTATTTAAAGGCTATTAGAGTGCTTGCTATGTCAAGTGTCAAGGTTAGATTGACACTACGTCATCACCAACCTCAAGAAAGCTTCCGTGCAATGAAGTTCACTATAAAACATGCACAACCCCCCACCCTGCAGCATATCCCTTTTAGGTAATAGTTCAGCTCTTAGAAACTCAAAGGCTTAGCTAATGGGATCCTTAGATCCTTGACTCTAGAGTCAAGCACCCATCTTGTTGCATACCTGCTTATTTTATGTCTAAGGAATATATATAGTCCCAGAAGTTATACATTTCTAGCAAAACCAGCAAAAATCCTACTAAGCTTGTTTCGTGTCCTGAGGAACTTGGCTTGGTAACTATCAGGTTGGGGGCCCCACAATGAGGCCAAACAGAAATGTGAGTCGCACCCCATTTGCAGCTAGATATAGCTGGACAGACATGAGGGTTCACTCTATTTGTGGCCAGTTCCTACCAAACTGCTGCCAGTCCTCAGGAGAATTACAACCTAGCAATACAGTGGTCATTATGGGGAATGATCAGATCATTTAAGAAGCACACTTGAAAGCAAGGATTCCCAAATTAAACAGAATGGGATACCTGTTTTAATTGGCAAGCTGAAGCTTCCAAAAGGTTTCAAAGTTTTAAAGTAGTTTCATTGCAAAAGGCTAATAAATTAAAGATGTAAAAAAGTACCTAAAACAGAAGGCTATAAGGCTGCCATACCTCCTACTGTTCTCCTTTCCTTGACTCCTCATTCTGCTGATCCTCTGTCTCAATTATTTTTCCACTCTGAAAAGACTACACAACTGAAAACCAAAGTCTGCCAACTTAATGGCCTTACAGACACCCCCATATCTACCTTAAACGGCCCCCATATGGGCTCCTCCCAGCATTGTAGAAATAGAGGGATTTTCTGGGAAACTGCTGTTATTCCCTTAAACAGCCAAGGGGAGGGGGAACCTTTGGAAAATACCAGAACCTCCAGAGGGGATCCTGGAAAAACTGGCAGAAGCCAGCAAAGGGTGAAAAATCTTACCAGAATTAGCGCTTCCATATCTCTGTCTGTAGTGCCCACTGGAGAGAGGAAAATAAAATTTCACGTCCCTGGGGGGCGGAGCAAGATGGCTGAGGAGTAGAAGACCTGGATTTCATCTGGTCCCAGGAATTCAGCTGGATAGGGATCAAACCATTCTGAACACCTACAAACTCAACAGGAGATCAAAGAAAAGAAGAGCAGCAACTCTCTGAACAGAAAAGCGACCACTTTCTGGAAGGTAGGACGTGCGAAGAAGTGAATCTGAGGCGATATTCGGGAGGATAGACGGCGGGGGAGGGGCCTCCTTCGGCCGCTTCTGGCAAGTGATAGAGCCACGGAGCACAAAATCGGAACTTTTAGAAGTCGGTTCCGCTGAGGGACGTCACTCAGGTGGCTAAGCGGGGGGTGGAACCCTCGTGGGACAGTGTGGTCTCAGGACCCTCGGGGTCACAGAAAGACTGGGGGTGCCTGAGTGTGGCAGAGCTCCCAGGTATCGGAGCGGGGAAGCCAGCTGCAGAGACGGAGCCGAGGCACGGGCTCTCAGCTCGGGGTTGTCATAGACCGTGATCCGCGGCACAGTCGGGCCACTGCTCCTCCAGCAGGGACCCAACAAGCGGCAGATCCGGGGAGACTCCCCTTCCTCCCCCGGGGAGGAGCAGCGCGGGAGCGCACCGCGGGGATCTGCTGGGTTTGGAGACTCCACACGGGGTCGGGTACCAGACATAGAAACGCGCGGTAACAGGCTGGGTGAGCACGGAGTGCGGCTGGAGACCGGGGACACAGGAGTGACTGACAGCTTTTCTCTGGGGGCTCGCTGAGGAGGGGCCCCGAGTTCTCGGCTCCTCCGGGGTGGAGACTGGGAGGCCGCCATTTTCACTCTCGGCCTCCAAAGCTGTACGGAAAGCTTGCAGGGAACGAAAGCTCCGGAGAGCAAACCCGAGCAGATTACTTAGCCCTGACCGGCAAGGGCGGGGCAATTCCGCCTCCGGCAAAGACATCTGGGAACCACGGCAACAGGCCCCTCCCCCAGAAGATCAGCGAGAACAGCCAGCCAAGACCAAGTTTACCGATCAATGAGAACGGCAGAACTCCAGCGCTAGGGGAATACAGCACATAGAATTCATGGCTTTTTTTACCATGATTCTTTAGTCTTTCAAAGTTAATTTTTTTAACTGTCTTTTTTTTTTATTTTTCTTTTTCCCTTTTTCAACCAACATCTTATCAATCACTTTTTTAAAAGCCATTTTAATTTTTCATTTTTAGGGTCATATTCTATCCCTTCATAGTAGTTACCCTAAATCTCTAGCATATGGCTTTGTTCTAGTCTCCTGCCTGATCACATTCTCTCCCATTTTTTTCTTTTTTTTTTAAAGCCTCTTCTTTCTTTTTTCAAACAACTTATCAATTCCCTTTATAAAATCTTTTATAATTTTCATCTTTACAGTCATATTCCATCTCTTCATCGTATTAACCCTTATTTTTGTACATATGTAAGTTTTTCTTTCTTTAAAATTTTGGGAGGCACTTTCTTCTAACAGACCAAAATACACCCAAAATCTAGTGTGTGGCACTGATCTATGCACCAGCCTGATCATATTTGATCATATTCTGTTTTTTTTGGTTTTGTTCTGTTTTTGTTTTTATCTTTCTGTTTTTCTTTTTTTCTCTTTTTCTTTTTTCTTTCTTTCCTTTTCTTTTCCCCTGGTTTCAGGTCTTTTCTGATTTGTGTAGAGTATATTTTCTGGGGACGTTGTTACCCTGTTAGCATTTTGTTCTCTCATTCATCTATTCTCCTCTGGACAAAATGACAAGACGGAAAAAATCACCTCAACAAAAAGAAGAAGAGGCAGTACCGACTTCCAGGGACCTAGTCAATACGGACATTAGTACGATGTTGCAACTAGAGTTCAGAATGATGATTTTAAAGATACTGGCTGGGCTTGAAAAAAGCATGGAAGTTATTAGAGAAACACTTTCTGGAGAAATAAAAGAACTAAAATCTAACCAAGTTGAAATCAAAAAGGCTATTAATGAGGTGCAATAAAAAATGGAGCCTCTAACTGCTGGGATAAATGAGGCAGAAGAGAGAATTGGCAATATAGAAGACCAAATGATGGAAAATAAAGAAGCTGAGAAAAAGAGAGATAAACAACAACTGGATCACAAGGGCAGAATTCAAGAGACAAGTGATACCATAAGACAAAACAACATTAGAATAATTGGGATCCCAGAAGAAGAAGAGAGGGGCAGGAGGTATATTGGAGCAAATTATAGCAGAGAACTTCCCTAATTTGGGGAAGGAAACAGGCATCAAAATCCAGGAGGCACAGAGAACCCCTCTCAAAATCAATAAAAATATGTCAACACCCCAACATCTAATAGTAAAACTTACAAGTCTCAGAGACAAAGAGAAAATCCTGAAAGCAACTCGGGAGAAGAGATATGTAACCTACAATGGTAGAAACATTAGATTG
>NW_022590493.1:0-13269 GCF_004348235.1 Phoca vitulina | reverse complement strand
ACTCAATGTTTCTTGTTCACCATAAATTACCTTTTAAAAGAGCAACAAGGAAAACCCAGCCAAGTACAAACTCCATGGTGAGTTGTCTGTGTTCTGTCCTGCTCACTGAATGGGAACACCTGGGGATCCCGGGGCTGGGGCTCCTCTCCCAGCTGCAAGCGTTGGGGCTCAGCTGGTTTAATCAGCAGACGGAGGGCCCTATTTGCATGTCCTCTGAATATATATTCAACTTGGGATCTATGCTGACAGAGAGGGCAGTGTCCAGAGCAGGTGTGACTGCCGTTGTTGTGGTACTATGATCACTTTTGAAAAAATATCATATACTATTTGATAACTTTCCAATATATGTTCTTAGCCTCCATGTACTACTTTGTTTTTACATGTCAACATCAATCTTGGGGTTTAGGTGTCATGTTCCCCCTTAAGTGATGTGAACCTACACCTAGAATTGTGGAAGGTTTCTGAGTTGTCCAAAAGCATTTAGGGGGTGAGAGTGAGCAAGGATATAAGTCGGTGCTCCTTCCACAGTACTGTGCTGCATCCCTGAAACCCCCCTTGGGACAGAGTGGGCAGGCTCATGAGGAAGGTGGAACCCCTCCTGTAATGGGGACAGAATGCTGGTTCTACAGTTTACCTGAAATGCAGAGAGAATCAGGATTGTGAAGGTGTAATTTCAAGTCTCTCAAATTTTACTCTATCTGTGTTCCTCCAGAATCATCTCTCTGATTACCTGTAATAGCTTCGATGTGTGTACTTGTCACAGGATGAACTACACACATGCAGAGTGTGTGATATGATAAACACTGGTGTGAAAATCAACGTTATCGAGAGTGAGCACATCAGTTCTCCCTAAAATGTCCTGTACTTATCTTGGAATTCCTCCTCCCTCTTCCCTTCTTCACCCTGTCCCCACATAACTATTGGTCTTTCTCATGTCACCTTAGACTAGCTTTAATTTTGTAGAATTCATAAATAGATAATTGTATCATAGGTACTTTCTTTGTAGGGCTTCTTTGGCTCAGCATGAAGCCTTGTGCGTACAACCATGTTGCTGTGTGTATCAGGAATCGTTGGTTTTAATGACTGGCAGTCCCGAAGGCGCAGTCTCGGAAGCACCAGCCAGAGGAGGATCTGAAGCAGCTGAAAGAAGCTGCTTGCTTCAAGGGTTATCCACACACCCTCTTATCCCAGGATCTCTTGGTTCCCAGAAAGAGATAAAATCCCTTGCTGTTTAGTAACATTTTCTGCTGGCTGTGGAGAAGAGAACCAAGAGGCAGAGTAGGTGGACAGGAGAACGTTGAGGTAGAAGCTCTGAACGTCCTGTCGATGATAGCGACCAGGAACTGGGATAAAGAGTAGTGAGGGAGGAACTGGCCAGGCTGCAGAAGAAACCTGTGCACTAGAAAATCCAACCCTCAGGTACCAGGGTGTGGAAGTTACGTCATGTTCAGCCTCTGACTGTGCGTGTATGTCCCATGTTCTCCCCTAGATTCCACTGCTAACCTCAGCTGTGGTCTGCAGGCTCCACCTGGGAACAGGAACTGCTCTTTACTTCAAACCAGCAACCTTCTTTCTTTGTCACCAGGGCATGGAAAGGACCCATTTCTGCAGCCACTACTCCCCACACCCCCACAGAGCATACCTGACATGTATGGACTCTCCTTTTGTTGAGAACTGTTTTCCTACAATACTGAGGCTCATAAGGAGGCCCCACACATGTGTGTCTCCTACTGACTCAAAGTACTTATTTACGTTGAGCCATCGTGGACCTTGACTGTGGGGTTTAACTCTCACTAGAATGTAAAGTCTCTGTATCAGGACAGTGCAAATCTATTGCCCCTCTGTCCCCATCCCAGTTTTCTATATTAATCATAAAATAATGACCATCAACCACTAAGTTAGGATGTACATCATGTCTTTCCTGAGGAATAATATTGTGTATCAGATTCTGTCCTCTTCTCTGCACAAATTGAATTTAGAGCAAAGGAGACAGGCACTCCAATGGGGATGCATCGGGAACTGTACAACCAGGAAGAACACTGTGTGGACCCACACGGAGCCTCCCAGCAGCCATGTCATGCTTTGGGGCAGAGCTGTTGTGAAGACACATTCCTCCCTTGTAAGTGCTGATGATAACAGGGAACACCGTGCATTACACGCACATGTCAGTCCTCCCGCAAACTGGAGTGGATTACAGATATTTGATTCCCCTCCCTGATTATGTCTCACGATGTTTTTAACTCTGTTAGCCCCTTTGTAGGTCACTTCTTATTGAGGAAAGTGGGTAGTTTGAGAGGAGGAGTGTCCAGGAACTCTGGAAAGCACAGGTTGTGACCTTAGAGGAACATGTGCTACAAGAGTTTCCCGTCCATCCCTGTTTTGTTAGCTTCCTTGCAGGATCTATTCGGGAAGGCAACCATGTGTTCTTGGCCTTCAAAAAGGCCTGTGCCTTTTTCACTAAATGTGCTTTTTTCTAATCTGCTAAACATCCTCCTAAGACTTGGTTCAGCTCAAGGAAAATCTTTCTCAGAAGTGCTTCCTTGACCGCCTGGCCTCCTCGGATAAGGATGCTCACTCACTTCTTTGTGGCTCTCAAATGCTCCCTGTGTGTAGCTCCCTCAGAACAGGTCCACCACCAAGGCCCTTGCACTTGTTCAGCAGCTAGTAGAGGCAGAGACGACTCCAATTTTCTCCGTCCTTGAATACAGCAGTTATCTTCATCAACGTTGTCCTGTGTATCGCTGGTACAGAATTCATTCAGTCCATGTTGAGTAGTGTTTTTCCTGTAAACTTGACATGACTGATGAACTCTACTCTTACTCAACACCTGCTCCTGTGCATGGGGATATAACAGCATCCATATTCTGCCCAGGTCAGTTCTAGGCACCTTGTAAGTTGGTAAACCTATCTTACATTCTTTCCACTAGTTCATTCAGTGAACCTTGTGAACAGGCCATTGTAGAGTCAGTGATGATGACAAACAAAGTATGATTTCCAGAGCCCTGAGCCTCCTGAAGACCCACAAACAGGTGCAAAATGCAGTTGTTTATTCTTTTCCCAGAAGTCTAAGGTACAGTTCCATAACTGCTTATGTAATTCATTAACAAATATTTATTATGGTTCTAACTGCCCAATCGATGGCCCTGCTTAGTCCCCGTGAATACAGCAATGAAGAGAAATAGAAGAACTTGCCTTCATGGGGCTTACCTATGAGGAGGGAAGACAGACCATAAGCAAGTACCCACCCTCTCTTCCTCCACGTTGTAAGATTTTCTTGCTGACTGTGGTGTGGAGAATAGGTGGGCATGGGATAGGGACATGGGAATTTGGAATCAGGTAGGTGAGGAGATTCTTGCTGGTGTCCAAGTGAGACTTGATAGGAGCTCAGTCCAGGGTGGCAGCAGTGAAGGCGTTGGAAATGGTTGGATTCTGAGTATGCCTTGAACTTGTAACTGGCAAGACTTGCTGACTAATTGGCCATAGAGTGAGATAAAGAGGTAGTTAAGGAGGGCACCCAGCTATCAGCCCCAGAGACTGAGGTCTCCATCCTTTGTCCTTTGAGAAGCCCAGTTCCACCCCACCCTCATATCTCTTGTGAATTCCTGGAGTGTTTTCATTGTGTCTGGTCATCTCTGGTTTTGCTGTTCCTCTTTCTGTCCATCCTTTGGTCCCCTCTGTATCTCTCTGTCCTCTGTAGCAGCTCCCCTCCTACCTTGTATTAGCAGCTTTCTGATGGTTCATATCATTCATATATTTCCATCTGGTATCATTTTTGTAATGTAATTTGGTCATGTTTCTTTCGGTTGATTCAGGTAGTTGATTACTCAGCCATTAGATAGGATGAATACCCATCATTTTTATTGACATGAATGGAACTGGAGGAGATTATGCTAAGTGAAATAAGTCAAGCAGAGAGAGACAATTGTCATATGCTTTCACTCATATGTGGAATATAAGGAATAGCATGGAGGACATTGGGAGAAGGAAGGGAAAAATGAAGCAGGGATAATTATACCGGAGGAGAACCATGAGAGACTAGGAGTCTGGGAAACAGACTGAGGGTTTCAGAGGAAAGGAGGGTGAGTGGCTGGGTTGGCTGGTGATGGGTATTAAGGAGGGCATGTATTGCTTGGAGCACTGGGTATTATACACAAACAATGAATCATGGAACACTACATCAAATACTAAGGATGTACGATATGGTGACTAACGTAACATAACAAAACAATAGAAATCTTATTATTCCAATACTTAGAATTTACTAAGAAAAAAATATTTGCAAAGTTAACTATGAAGTGCTTAATTCCAAAGTATTTTAATCTACTCATATCAATTTGAACATGAATATATACACATGACTAATAAATAATTAGTAGATATGGTATAAATAAAGAATAAATGCGCCCTCAAGTTGAGTTTTCTGGAATGAATGTCATCGAGAAGTATGGACTGGAGGGTACTTCTACCTCACTTGCTCCATTCTGGATTACCCCTCCAGACACACGCATATGAGGTGGTCATGTGTGACAGTCCACAGGGATTACATTACTTCAGAGCAAAGAGCTTAAAATTGAGACACAGGCATCCATTGCCTCCTGCTTCCCAGAGTCCCTATGCTTCTGGATGGGCTTCCAGGTCTCCCCATTATGGCCTGCCTAGAATTGGGTTCTCTTTCTCCCTCTGGACCCCCTCGCATGACCTTCATTTACGATGCAGCCTCCCTTTGTTCCGAAGCTCAAAATCTGCACTTTTATCTACCAGAGAAAGTCAGGGTCTTGTCCCTTCAGGCCATATTCTAGAGGGAGTATGTCTTTGCACACTCAGAGGTCACTGAAATTTTCCTGATCAATGAACAGGTCCTCTGATAGGAATTTACTGACTTTTCCTGAGAAATATGGCTCTCACTCTTTGCTTGGCCATTTTGCAAATCTAGCTCATGCACATAGGTAGATTGTTAGAATTCCCACAATTTCTGGGAAGAACCCTCTATTTTCCATGTTGTTTTGACTTGGTCATGGTTTCCACTTGCTAATAGTCTTGTGATCATTAACATCCTTTTAGGATGACTGTGCACTGTTATTAGTTGGTCCTTTTCTCCTTGTGTGATGGCCTGTTGCCACCTTGATTGCTGTTTTATTCAGCCCAGACCTTCTCCACAGACTTTGTCCCTGCAAAGTAGACCTTGAGTGATAGACAGACTTCCATTGGATCTTCCCCAGAGTTTAAAGGGGAGGAGACCGGGATACACGTCATTGTAACACAAGATAAGATGTCAGTGAGTAACGTGAGATAGGAAAAATCCTGGGGAGTTTAGAGATTCCTTTTGGAGGTGATATGCAGTTCTTAAAGATGTTTCTTTATTTTCTTAAGTAAACATTGTGAAAGTGCAATGTATTTTTGAAAAAAAATATATAATACAGACCTTAAAAAAGAATCCCTGGTTTTAATGTTTGGCACCTTTCCAATGAATGAATATAGCAGGATTTTAGTTTTTGAAATAGTTGTTTGGGGTCGGGATTCTTTCCAGTTTCTGATATTACAATAAAGTTGCTTCTCACCCCGGAGATGTATCTGTGGGTCTCAGAGAATGTATTATTTATATGCTTTCCATAACAAACATGAATGTGGAGAAGATGCAGAGGAACAATTTTGCATCAATATGGGAGTTTCTCTGCCCTGTTAAGTTCCTATTTTTTATAGGTGTTTTTGAATGCTCAATGTCAAACATGGGAATATAAATAAAATACAATTAAAATTATGCAGTTTCTGTGAAGATGGCCATAAGAACATGGGAGTAACAAGATTAAGGACATTTTTGGAAAAGCTTGATGCCGATAATGATACTTTGGTGTAACCATTATCAGAAATCCAGGGTATCATTTATAGCAATGGATTACAGGACCAGCATATAATTCAAATCCCTGTCCATTAAGGGATTTGATGAACTTCAGTTTATGTGGAAATAATATCAGGTTGTGGACACAGTCCTATTTCCCATCTGGGATCTGTGCTTCTGTGGCAATGAGATGATTCTAGTCTGGGAGGCAGGAGAGGATCTGCTGGGACATTGATACTTCTTCAGGAGTTACTTTCAGAAGAATCTCTCCCTTCTGCCAGTGTCTGTTTGGGTCTGCCTGTGACCCCGGGAATGCTGTCACCATGTCCATCCATGATGGGGGTCATCTAGGTTTTTGAAGTGACATAAAATTGATTTAACATCAAGATACTGGAAAAACTCTGGCTGTCACTTCCCTCAGATCATCTACAGTCTTTAGCTGCTTGGTGGCACCAGGTGATTTCAAAACCTGTTAGTTAAATGTTCTATTATATCACAGTTCAGGGTAGAGACAAACTGGTTACAGCCTTGAGTCAGTCCTTGGGAGGAAAGCTCACAAAGAGAGTCAGAATATATCCTGCTCATGTGTCACCATCAGTATCGTAGTCCTGGGGACCCTCGGAGGTGGGACATTGAGAGAAACCAGTCTTCAGGGGTCCATAGAACACAGGTAAATGGGCTTTATCGCACATCCATCTTCCATGGCATGTGCATGTGTTTTATTTCTTGAATGTGTCCTTTCCCATGTTGTGAAGTCATTCCTGAACCAAAGCCTCCATCCCTTTTAGCTGATGGAAAGGTTCTTGATTTGGGTTTCCATCCTGAGTTGTACCATCTTTCATGTCCAGGGGCTGAGACACACACCTTACAGCTGTCTGGTGGGACAACTGTGCATGGTGTGGCTCAGATCAAACAACACATGGTCGTCACATCCACAGTCTCCTGGCAAGGTTGAGAAAACAGCGTCCTCAAGGAAAAATTACACAAACTCTCAGGGATGCATGGACTCCATTGTCCAAAGAAACTCCCACTGGCACTGATGGGATTAAGGTCCCATGCATTCTGTTGTGGGGACATTTAAAAAAGGTTCATATATCATATCCATCCTAAACCGATACAGTCAGGCTGCCTCTCCACTCTAAGGTTTTGACAGCTTCTTTTGACTTTTAGGAGATTCAGTCTAATAGAAGAAAAACTTCGACACCTGCTGGATGAGTACAGGACTGGTGTTCTATTCTCAGATCCCCCAATTTCCATCCCTGAATGGTTTCCATGCATCAGGAAGACTGCCATCTTGCCATACCATCCAAAATGTACCTGCTTCCCCTGTACGGAGACATGGTGTGGTGCTAATAAAGTTCCTGCAATTCTTGACCTTTGGTCGCACACCTCATATCCTGTTCAAAGCTGCGTGCTCACTGTCGGGAGGTGCATTCTTCTCTATGCCACTCATTGAGTCAGGTTATGTACATGGACCGCATTTGTGAATCATTACTTCCTGCAAAATAATATAATAATTGCATAATACTTAATGGGATTGTACACTCAAACAGCAATTGAATCATAGGACCACTGGATCAGGATAGAGAGGGAAATAAGTTAGGATATTCTGAAATACAACACCAGATTTCACGTCTGAGCTTCAGCATATACAGCAGAAGGAATTTATCACACCCTCCTTGTTATAAGTATACGAGGGAGGGAGGAAGTGTGATGGTGGAGGAGTAAGGGTTCCTACACTTGTCTCAACCTTGGAACACAGCTAGGTAGATATCAGGTCATTCTGAGCAACCAAGAAATCAGTCAGAGGTCTGAGAGAACAAAAACTGCAAGTCTACAAATAGAAAATCAACCACCTTTTGGAATGCAGGAGGTGTGCAGATTTGTCTTGGGGGTGATACAAGTGTGGGGATGACAGCAGGGAAAGAGCGTGCCTCCTGAAGCTACCGACAATGTATTATAGCAGCAGAGAGCAAAACCTGAACTTTGAGAGGTCCGCTACTGTGGGGATGTGCCTGGAATAAAGGTGCTGAAGTGGCAAAGTGGGGCAGAAATACAGGGTCTGAGGCTCCCCTGAGTCCTAAGAAGAATGTGCGGCACCAATGTGATGCACAGTTACTAGGCATAGGAGCCTGAAACCTGGTCGAACAGTGAGTCTAAGTGCAGGCTTTCTGTTCTGCTTTGCCATAAACGGTGAACCACTGTGTGGTCATGGGACCTCTTCCCTGAGACCTGCAGGCAAAAGGCAAAAAGGCTATGAGACCCTCCATTAGAGAATAGCATGGGTCTACCCCGTGGGAGTCCCTAGTTTTGAAGTTTTGAAACTCAGTCATGAGCCTGAGATAGAGAAGCTCCAACACAGGCAGGGTGAACACAGGGTTCTGATGGAAACCGGGCACAGAAAAGGGTTGATTGCTCTTCTGTGAGGTCTCACTGGAGAGTGCGGCGTGGGAACTTCCAACACCAGTTTAGAGAGCAGATGCCATATTTAACCGACCCAACAGTGCAAAACAGCTTTACCTCTTGGAGGCCAGAGCTGCTTACACCAAGCCCTGCACCCTGCTCCCAAGATGTGCATTTCCACTAGGCCAAACCCGGGAGAATAATCACAACAGGCACCTCCCTGAGATCAGCAGAATCTATTCCATCTCACCAAGTCTAATGATCATTGAATGCTATGAAGTTTCAGCTGTAAGGGAAGTAGGATCTTGCTTTCTTTCTACTTTTATTCTTACAGTTTTTATTTTTTATTTTTTGATTTATTTTCCAATTCTTTCTTGATTTTTATTATTTTTTTATATTTTCTTTTTCATTTTTATTTTTATAAATATATATTTACTTATTTTATTTTTCCTTTATTTTATTTTATATTTATTTTTAATTATTTAGTGATCTATATTCTTTTTTAGAAGAGGACCAAAACAAACCCAGGATCTTCATTTCTTGATTTTTTACCCTGTTTTGTTTTATTTTCTGAAAAAAAAAAATGAAAGAATAGAAAATTTTACCCCAGAGGAATGAATAGGAAGAAAATCTCATGGACAGGCTTTTAATCAATAGAAATATAAGTATGATGTCTGAACTAGAACTTAAAACAATGATTATACGGAATAACTGGGCTTGAAAAAAGGATAGAAGACACTAGAGAATCCCTTACTGCAGTGATAAATGAAGTGAAATTGAATCAGGCCCATATTAAACCAAGAAGAACAAAAACCCATAAACAACTAAATCCAAAATGCACTCCCAATTGCAGGCCATAAAAAATGTGGATGGATGAAGGAGAGGAGCGAATCTGTGGTATACAAGATAAAATTATAGAAAATGAGTGAAAAGAAGGGGGAAACCAAGGTAATGGACCATGAAGGTAGACTTAGGGAACTCAGTGACTTATTAAAACATTATAACATTTGTATCATAAGAGTCACAGAAGATGAAGAGAGATAAAAAGAGGGATTAGTTTTATTCCATAAAATAATAGCCGAAAAGTTCCCTAATATGCAGAAGGACACAGACATCAAAATCCAAGTAGTACAGAGAACTCCTATTAAATTCAACAAAAGCTGACTATCTCCAAGGCATATTGTAGTCAAACTCACAAAATACAACACAGTAAAGGAAAGAATCCTGAATATGCAAGGGAACAAAGGTGCTTAACGTCAGGGCTTTCAGTACAACACAACTCTGTAAAGTGATGATCAGACTCAAATCTCACATGGTGATCACATCCACATCTTCTGGAAGATTCAAAAAACAGCATTCTTAAATTAAAGTTCCACATACTCTAGGAAATCCTGACTCCCTTGTACCAAGTTTCTCCCTCTTGTCCACTGTGTCTTTTCACGTAGCCCTAGGATAGTCAACTGGATAGTCTATCTGCAGGAGAGAACATGTGAGAAATCCACCCTTGAACCTCACTGAAGGAACTTACCAGGTACTTTTCCCAACA
Source organism: Phoca vitulina (assembly GCF_004348235.1). Lineage (NCBI taxonomy): Eukaryota > Metazoa > Chordata > Mammalia > Carnivora > Phocidae > Phoca > Phoca vitulina. The sequence goes on along the minus strand of NW_022590493.1, from coordinate 3,484 downwards.
AATACAGGAGGGAACACCAGAGCATCAGTGCTTGGGTTCATGTGTCATTCATGTCTCAGTCTGTTGCAGCTGCTAAACAATGTACAAGGACTGGGTGGTTTTAAACAACAGACACTCATTTCTCACAGTTCTGGATTGTGGGAAGTCCAGGTCAAGGTGCAGACAGATTTGGTGTCTGGAGGGCACCCACCTCCTTGTGTGTTCTTTCCCTGAAACCTCACATGGGGTCAGGGTGCAGGGAGCTTTCCCAGTCCTGTGGTATAAGGGCAGTAATCCTGTCATGAGACTGCACCCTCCTGACCCAAATGATTCCCTAAGGCTGGTCCTCCTCGATCCATCACAATATCCTTGGGATTCAACCTGTGATGGTCAAGGTCATACACATTGAGCTGATATCAGCAACTGAAAGATAAGTAGTTATTCTCTGCAGGTGGAAGGCTCCTCCCATCCAGCACCTCAGCCTGAGGATTCTCATGGATCCAGTAGAACCTTCTGGTCTCTGTGTGCACACAGAGAACACAAAAACTTCAGAACCAGTTTGAGAACTTGGGGAGTGGACAGCTTCCACTGCAGACTCGGGTAGAACTCGGTCTACTTCTATTATTATCTTTTTACTTGTGATGTTTCCGTGGATTATTCTTCTAAATTTCCAAGGATTCGTATCATTTTCTACTTAGAATGGCCATTTCTCTCTTTTGTTCTTGCCATTTTCACATGTTTAGTCGAATTAGTCATCACAGGGTATCCTTTGATTATTGCCTGTTAGCTCCTTGACCTTCATTCCTCACTCTTCTCTTCCTGCCTCACAGATGCAAACTCTAAGAAGAACACACCAGTTCTGCCTCCTTTGATGCAGGTGGGAGACTGACTCCACACAAGCCCCTCCCATGAGCAGGACCCCATCCCCACCACTGACCCACAGCACACACCCTGAGCCAGTGTCCTTCCTTGGCTCCATCTAAGCAGTTATGACTTGAGGAGAGGCCTGCCCTGTCTCAACAGACAAGATGGTTAAGGGGATGAAAGTTTTATGTTCTCATGTTTGTGTGTTTGTGTGTGTGGGTGTATGACCAAGAGACTCTACATCCACACCATGTCCTGGTGGGGTTCCCTCTGTTCCCTACGCTGCCGCTGACATTGTTGTGAGCATGGTTTAAGAGAGTGAGCCCCACCAGGGATCTTTCTTCTCTGGCTTTGGATTGTTGACGCCACTGTAGCCCCATATCCAGAGGGCACTTCTTGCACGCTTGCACACTGAGCTGGATTCTCCTATGATACACAGCTGAGTGCAGCTGGGACTCTTGAAAGTGTTCAGGGGATTTGCATGGAGATATTTGTAATTCATTCATATTTAGGTCCAGGAACAAGCACGTGCAAGAGACACTGACTTTTGCCCTTGCTAGTATAGCAGTTCTTCAGATTTTTATTTATGTCAGAGAATGAATAGGTAGCACAGAACTATGTGTGCAGAGAGGCTCCCTGGGGGAAACAGCTATAATGAGAGAGGAAGCCCCAGATCCTGAGAGGAAACCTGCCATATCCTCCAAATGCACCTGCTCCTGGGGCTTAAAGACAGAATTGGTGAGTAGTGTGCACCCCCTGGTGACCAGATAACCCTTTACAGTGAGGTTTGTGTCTGGGCTCACACTGACTTCCCCTCACTGTGTCTGTTGCACAGTAATACACGGCCGTGTCCTCGTCTCTCAGGCTGTTCATCTGCAGATACAGCGTGTTCTTGCCGTCGTCTCTGGAGATGGTGAATCGGCCCTTCACAGAGTCCGCGTAGCCTGTGTTACTTGCATCATATCTAATCCATGCGACCCACTGCAGGCCCTTCCCTGGAGCCTGGCGGACCCAGTTCATGCCATAGCTGCTGAAGGTGAATCCAGAGGCTGCACAGGAGAGTCTCAGGGACCCGCCAGGCTTCACCAGGTCTCCCCCAGACTCCACCAGCTGCACCTCACACTGGACACCTGCAGACACAAGACATCCTGGTCAGGAAACTGTCACACAACCACTCTTTCTCTCACTCACATACTCTCGTACACTCAATGTTTCTTGTTCACCATAAATTACCTTTTAAAAGAGCAACAAGGAAAACCCAGCCAAGTACAAACTCCATGGTGAGTTGTCTGTGTTCTGTCCTGCTCACTGAATGGGAACACCTGGGGATCCCGGGGCTGGGGCTCCTCTCCCAGCTGCAAGCGTTGGGGCTCAGCTGGTTTAATCAGCAGACGGAGGGCCCTATTTGCATGTCCTCTGAATATATATTCAACTTGGGATCTATGCTGACAGAGAGGGCAGTGTCCAGAGCAGGTGTGACTGCCGTTGTTGTGGTACTATGATCACTTTTGAAAAAATATCATATACTATTTGATAACTTTCCAATATATGTTCTTAGCCTCCATGTACTACTTTGTTTTTACATGTCAACATCAATCTTGGGGTTTAGGTGTCATGTTCCCCCTTAAGTGATGTGAACCTACACCTAGAATTGTGGAAGGTTTCTGAGTTGTCCAAAAGCATTTAGGGGGTGAGAGTGAGCAAGGATATAAGTCGGTGCTCCTTCCACAGTACTGTGCTGCATCCCTGAAACCCCCCTTGGGACAGAGTGGGCAGGCTCATGAGGAAGGTGGAACCCCTCCTGTAATGGGGACAGAATGCTGGTTCTACAGTTTACCTGAAATGCAGAGAGAATCAGGATTGTGAAGGTGTAATTTCAAGTCTCTCAAATTTTACTCTATCTGTGTTCCTCCAGAATCATCTCTCTGATTACCTGTAATAGCTTCGATGTGTGTACTTGTCACAGGATGAACTACACACATGCAGAGTGTGTGATATGATAAACACTGGTGTGAAAATCAACGTTATCGAGAGTGAGCACATCAGTTCTCCCTAAAATGTCCTGTACTTATCTTGGAATTCCTCCTCCCTCTTCCCTTCTTCACCCTGTCCCCACATAACTATTGGTCTTTCTCATGTCACCTTAGACTAGCTTTAATTTTGTAGAATTCATAAATAGATAATTGTATCATAGGTACTTTCTTTGTAGGGCTTCTTTGGCTCAGCATGAAGCCTTGTGCGTACAACCATGTTGCTGTGTGTATCAGGAATCGTTGGTTTTAATGACTGGCAGTCCCGAAGGCGCAGTCTCGGAAGCACCAGCCAGAGGAGGATCTGAAGCAGCTGAAAGAAGCTGCTTGCTTCAAGGGTTATCCACACACCCTCTTATCCCAGGATCTCTTGGTTCCCAGAAAGAGATAAAATCCCTTGCTGTTTAGTAACATTTTCTGCTGGCTGTGGAGAAGAGAACCAAGAGGCAGAGTAGGTGGACAGGAGAACGTTGAGGTAGAAGCTCTGAACGTCCTGTCGATGATAGCGACCAGGAACTGGGATAAAGAGTAGTGAGGGAGGAACTGGCCAGGCTGCAGAAGAAACCTGTGCACTAGAAAATCCAACCCTCAGGTACCAGGGTGTGGAAGTT
>NW_022590492.1:0-13271 GCF_004348235.1 Phoca vitulina | reverse complement strand
AATGACATATCAGATAAAGGGCTAGTATCCAAAATCTATAAAGAACTCATCAAACTCAACACCCAAAGAACAAAGAATCCAATCAAGAAATGGGAAGAAGACATGAACAGACATTTTTCCAAAGAAGACATCCAAATGGCCAACAGACACATAAAAAAGTGTTCAACATCGCTCAGCATCAGGGAAATCCAAATCAAAACCTCCATGAGATACCACCTCACACCAGTCAGAATGGCTAAAATTAACAAGTCAGGAAATGACAGATGTTGGCGGGGATGCGGAGAAAGGGGAACCCTCCTACACTGTTGGTGGGAATGCAAGCTGGTGCAGCCACTCTGGAAAACAGTATGGAGGTTCCTCAAAAAGTTGAAAATAGAGCTACCATATGATCCAGCAATTGCACTCCTGGGTATTTACCCCAAAGATACAAAAGTAGGGACCCGAAAGGGTACGTGCACCCCGATGTTTATAGCAGCAATGTCCACAATAGCCAAACTGTGGAAAGAGCCAAGATGTCCATCAACAGATGAATGGATAAAGAAGATGTGGTATATATATACAATGGAATATTATGCAGCCATCAAAAGGAATGAGATCTTGCCATTTGCAACGACGTGGATGGAACTGGAGGGTATTATGCTGAGCGAAATAAGTCAAACAGAGAAAGACATGTATCATATGACCTCACTGATATGAGGAATTCTTAATCTCAGGAAACAAACTGAGGGTTGCTGGAGTGGGGGGTGGGGTGGGAGGGATGGGGTGACTGGGTGATGGACACTGGGGAGGGTATGTGTTCTGGTAAGCGCTGTGAATTGTGCAAGACTGTTGAATCTCAGATCTGTACCTCTGAAACAAATAATGCAATATATGTTAAGAAAGAAAAAAAGAAGAAGAATGTAGCAGGAGGGGAAGAATGAAGGGGGGGAAATCGGAGGGGGAGAAGAACCATGAGAGACGATGGACTCTGAAAAACAAACTGAGGGTTCTAGAGGGGAGGGGGTTGGGAGGATGGCTTAGCCTGGTGATGGGTATTGAGCAGGGCACGTTCTGCATGGAGCACTGGGTGTTATGCACAAACAATGAATCATGGAACACTATATCTAAAACTAATGATGTAATGTATGGGGATTAACATAACAATAAAAAAATTTTTAAAAAAATTTAAAAAAAAAAATAAAGAATCAAGGCTTCCTCCCCTGCTACCTGTGTGACCTTGGGCAAATTACTTCCTTAATATCTCTGTACCTCAGTTCCCTCACCTGTAGAGTGTGATCATAATAGTGTTTTCCTCGCAGGTCGTGAAGGTCAAAGAAGAGGGTACGTGTTGAAACACTGTTCAGCCCCTGGCAAGCAGCCAACACATCACCAATGGTGGCAGATGTGACCTGAGCAAACCCATCTCAACCATGATGAACATTTTAACTTTTCCTAATAATTGGTATCATCTGTACTCTATCTCATTATCAGTGAAGTGAATATTTAACTTGTTAATAATTTCAGATATTTGGGAGGAGGTCATAATCAGCATTTATCGAAGCAATTTTCAGTCAGGAAAATTCTTGAGGAGTTTCAGGAGATTGATAATTGGCAGGTTGCAATTGTGCACGCAAGGATACAAGTGGGTCTATTTCTAACTGAAGTGAATGAAAAACCTTCCAACACAAGGAAGCTGTCAAGGGAGCAGGTGTTTGTCACATAGCAATAGATAACTGAGACACGTTAGTCCAACAAGTATTTATCTAACACCTACTATTGGCGGACTGTGCGATGAATAAGAGAAGGATTTTGGTTGGAGCATGCTAAGCGAATGGACCAGCTTTTGTGTGGTCCTAGATCTCTTTGGAAGCTGGCATCCAAGTTGGTCAAAGGGCAGACCTGGCTGGGCATCTTATCAAACCCTTCTAAGGGGGCCCTGGGCAGGGGCGCCCCTGTCTATGGCAGTCACTATGCCCACGACCCCGTGTTCCCTGTCGTGGTCATACAACAGCATCTTTTTTCTTATGAGGTAAAGTACTAGAATTAGGCAAGCAAGACTATTCTGAAGGGGAGTAAAAGCAGAGATAAACACTGAAACTTGGAAACTGAAAGAGGACCTTTGAGTAAAGGCAGGCCGGAAATGGAGAGGACGTGATGTTCTGCTGGATCTTTCCAGCAGCAGAACTTCTGGATAATTATTTATGTATTTCCAAAGCAAGCCAAAGGCCATTGCATAATCACATATGTGAGTGCCAAGATCCAGCCAAAGAAGAGGGCAAGTTCTCTTTTCTTTGGTGCTCACTCGGCAATTTCTACAAGGAGGCTTGCAGTGAGGTGCAGAGTCCTTCCTGTGAATGTGTTTCTTGTTAGTGCATTTCTGTGATCACAATGGTAATGAGAAGTTGTTAAAGTAGCATCTGAAATATTAGCTGTACCATATGGACGTATATCATGATCCACCGAAAATATTTCCCACAACTTATTTTTATCTTCAATAAAAACAATTTATATATATACACACTCATGCAGTCAAGCCACCATGTGGAGGGATCATTTGGAGGGGCCACATGGAGAGGTAGAGGCCCTGAGACTACGTGGACCGAAAGACGAGCCCGGCTGTCCCAGTCTCCTAACTGAATCCAGCCTTCACCTGTCTCTGACAGTTCACCACCTGCAAGAGTGAGCCATCTTGAAAATGCATCCTCTGGCCCCAGGCAAGCGATACCAGCGGATGCCATGTGGAAGAGAGACAAGCTACTCTGCTGAGCCTTGCCAAAATAATAAAATTTTGAGCAATCAAATAAAGTGGCTGGTATTTCAATCCAATAAGCTTTGGGATAGTTTGTTAGTTTGTTACATAGCAATAGATAACTGTGACACATCAGTCCAACAAGTATTTATCTAACACCTACTATTGGCGGACTGTGTGATAAATAAGAAATGTCACCTTTAAGGCATACACTCCAGATGGGGAAAGTATATTAAAAGCTAGTCTTTTGGAATTTAGTCAACAAGTCTGTTTCAAAGATTTCATAGACTTCCAAATTTCATAGACTTTTTCTTTTTCACTCCCAACACAAATGTCTTTCACGTGGACCTAATCTGCCCTATAAAATATATTCAAAATACGTGTTGATTAATTAATGAATTAAAGTCAGTAGACTATCTGATCAATGAAAGCAATATGGGTTGCTGACAAAAAATGGGAAGTAAGGGTTTTCAGTAAATTATGTGGGAAGAGCCAGTTTTACTTTGTTTCTTGCCTTAAACAGTCAGCCACTCATTTAAAGTTGGGTTTCCAAATCAGAGAGCCACATAAAAGGAAGCTCCAAATAACTGCAAGGGTAAATAATGATTTGTGTTTCCTAAAATGCTTCACTCATACATAGTAATCCCTATTTAAGTCATAGATGTCCAATCCCTTTCCCCATAACCAGCTGCCCATTTACATTCTACCCCCCTGACGACTTTCTTCGAGCCATTTATCCCATGGTTTTTATGTCCATCCAATCAAAATTATTTTAATCACAGAGAGAGGACTGAGGGAAGCACAGGGGAGTCTTATACCACAAGACCTGGGAACCCGTTATGCATACCGTGGCAACAACTGTCCATCCCTAATCTGACATATAGAGAGGGTACCATATACCTTCTGGAGGCCGAGTTTGGAAATACTGGGAGAGACACTTGGTATCCATGAATGGTGATAAATCTACTCAATACCCTGACCCATTTCTGCCAACCTCTTCCCTCCCTGCTTGCACTGCTTTCAACCATATACACTTGAAAACTTCAGGCAAGATCTCATTTTGAGAGGGAAATGGTGCTACAGGAAAAGAAAAATAAAGTATGTCATAGACGAACACAATCAAGCTAATTAAATCAACTTGAGACTAACATGGCATGATTTCTTTCAAGTCTTTTCTCCCGTGAGAGTACTAATTTACATAGTTTTCCATAGTACTAAATTCTCTATGTGTATATATATATGAATGTGTTTCTTGTTAGTGCATTAGACATATATATATATATAATTTATTATTACTGCACATATTTTAATTTCCATATAGATATAATCCTTTTATTATGTAGGAATTCTACGATATATATGTGCTATATTTGCATACATAAAAAGCATATATGTTTATATATACATAAAACATATATATGTATTTATGTATAGACATAATGGGTGTCATAGGGTTGAACAGCCTAGAGAAAGATACAGAAATTAGAAATTATTTTGATTTTTAACATTTCCCTGCAAAATGATTTCTTCTTTTTTTTAAGATTTATTTATTTATTTTAGAGAGAGAGGGTAGCAGAGGGGCAGAGGGAGTGGGAGAGAATCCCAAGCAGACTCCACGCTGAGCCCGGAGCCCAACTCAAGGCTTGATCTCATGACCCTGAGATCATGACCTGAGCCAAAACCAAGAGTCGGACACTCAACTGACTGCACCACCCAGGCACCCCGCCTTCAAAATATCTTCATCTAAAAAGGCAATTGTATCTTCTCTCACTCCTTAAATTGGGATTGATTATAGAAAACACAGTTGTGATTTATTGCACAATACTAATAACTTCTAGTTGCCAGTAACTTACACCATACAAAGCATTTTCATGACTGCTATTTAAGTCTCAGAACAACCCTCTGCAGTATCGCTGAACACAAATAAGGAAACTGAGGCTTGACAAGGGGAAGGGACTTGTTCCTAATTACACAGCTGCTAAATTACACATCTGGGACTTGAATGAGTTTTGTGGTTTTTTTTTAAGTCAAATTCAGTGTCAGCTAAAATACAATTTCGCCAAGCCACTCTCTCTCTCTTAGTTAAAATTTCCCTTCAAACCTACATGTTCCAAGGTCCTTGTAGAGTTGGACTCCTGCTATTCCTGGAAGACAATTGATTACAACTCTCCAAATCCTCTGAGTGGTGACATAGGCAAGTAGCCACCTGCCCAGTGGTTTTTAAGTAGAGTGAGTAGGAGACAATAAAGTGAGGCGACTAGCCTACCTAGTGGTTGCCATCCCTGTGGGTGGGGTACCTCTGAGACACTGCAGGGACTAGACTTGGGTCCCCTCGAGCCTGACTGCAAAACCCAGAGTTCAGTGATAACTGAAACTCTATGCCTCTTAAGTAACATTTCCTGCAGGAATACAGAAGCAGAATGCTTACCTGAAGGAAGACTGGTCAAAACAGAACTAAACCAAGTGTGCAGCAAGGTGGACCCCAGCACTGACCTTTCACCAACTTTCTCCCTCATTATATTAAAAATCACGCCAGAGGTGGATATTTAACATTGGTAATGAGACATGTGATGCAAAGAAATATGACCTTTAAGTGCACAAGGCGCTAAGAAGTCTCTACCTCTACACGCTTAAACGTTACTTCTTTCCCACCTCCGTCCCTTTAAAAACTTTCCCAGCCTTTGTTCTGAGAGCCAGCCTGAAGGACCATTTACCCTGTTCTGTCTCCCATGTGCTGGAGTACAAGCCCCAGTAAAGCCTTGCCTGAACTCCCATTTGGCCTCTAGTCAATTTCTATTGCTTAGAATGCCCACAAACCCAAGCTGGTCACACCTCTACCCCACCCTTGTTTGTCAACACACTGCAATAAACGATAGCTTTTATTGGACATCTGAATGGGCCAGGGATTCTGCTAGTTGTTGTAGGGGATTCAGCAGTGAGCAAGAGAGATTGGCCTTTTCCTCAAGGGCTTATAGTCAGTGCCTATGCTCATCAATGAAGGAAAAGAGCAACATGTCTCAACCATCCTGGACACTTTAACCTTGATATTCCCACCCTTGAGAGCTCTTTCCCATGGCTCAGCTTTATGGAATTGTGTTCATTGTATTCTGGACCACCTTGGTTCCCCACAGCAAGTTAGAACCACCCAGTACATCGACCATTAGGATCCTTGCTCCAAGCCTCACTGCTTCTCTAAGTTAACGATGCCTTCCAGCACAGGCAGGAAATGTGACAGAAGAACTTCCCAGTCTAACAAATGACAGCGGAAAATGCTTCCGTGGCTGGGACTTGGCGATCAAAGTGCATCGCACGTGTTCATCAGCTGTAGTTCAGATGGTTTCTATTTTACTCTGCATTAATTTTTTATGAAATCTCTCTAGGACCCAGGGGACCCGTAATTGGCTTTTAGCTCTTTATTCTGCGCGTCCTGTCTAATTGCCGAGATGGTTGCATGATAACACTTACATTTTAAGGTGGCTTTATGTATTTACCAGCCTTCCCATCTGCAGGCAAGCTCACATTGCTGTGTGGAATGTTAATCACGGTTTTCTTTTGGTGGCGGGATGGAGGAATTATTGGGCTATTTATATATTTTCTTTTTATTATCATTTTTTCCCATCAGTGGCATTATGTACAGAGCATTGCCAACAACAAACCTCAGACTCTATCTTCTAATTTCAGTTTGATTTTTAGAAAGATTTTATTTATTTATTTGAGAGAGAGAGAGAGAGAGAGAGCATGTGCACGAGCAGGGGGGAGGGGCAGAGGGAGAAGCAGACTCCCTGCTGAGAGGGGAGCCCGACAGGGGGCTTGATCCCAGACCCCAAAGATCATGACCTGACCTGAAGGCAGACACTTAAGAGACTGAGCCACCCAGGCGCCCCTTCAGTTTGATTCTTTTTTTTTTTTTTTAAGATTTTTTATTTATTTATTTGAGAGAGAGAGACTGAGAGAGAGAGCACATGAGAGGGGGGAGGGTCGGGAGGGTCAGAGAGAGAAGCAGACTCCCTGCCGAGCAGGGAGCCCGATGCGGGACTCGATCCAGGGACTCCAGGATCATGACCTGAGCTGAAGGCAGTCGCTTAACCAACTGAGCCCCCCAGGCGCCCCACTTCAGTTTGATTCTTAAGGAGCGTATGAAATCTATGCAGTAGAAGCAAGGCCTATTTCAAAGGAAGCCTGCTCTTTGTAGGAAACATGTTCATATGGTTAGGTGTGTATGATATGAGGCCTGTGGGGCCCAAAGGGTGTCTTCACTCCCCTTTGGAGCAGCAGTCCTGATTTTGTATTAGATTGTCCCTGGATCCTTCAGTGCAGCCAACTAGTGGCTCTCACAGCGTGTCCCTGGCCTACCTTGCACCCCCATTATGAAAGGACCTCATAGATTATTTAGAAAACACTATCCTATAAAAATTAGAAGAGAGGCCTGGAGAGTTGCTTGTTGCCAAGGGTCTCCATGCAAGGCTAAGACTACAGTCTCTGGCTCTAATTTCAGATGTTCTTTTTCTTATCAACATCATATACTTCTTGAAAACTAAGAAGAAAAAAAGTGGTCATTTGGTCAAAGTTCCTTAAAGGGAAGCTAACAGAGGTATGCAGGATCTGCCTCATGCCACTGATTTTCTTCCAGTTGTGACTATAGCTACACACCTTGGCAGACCGCATGCGATAGGCCCCTGAAACGCAATTTCACATCCTTGACTTCTCCCGTTGCTTTCAAATTTTTTACCCACTCTAGATTTTGCATTAGGAGTGATGTTTGCGGAGAAAGAAAAAGATTTCATTTTTGGCACTTTTGCCTCGATGGCACTTTTCCCAGTCTCCTGACTGCTTCACATGGCAAGAGTACCTTGGATTTGTGTGGGAGAGATCTCCTGTTTTGTGCTCTGGCAGCTCCAAGCTCCTGAGACTTCATTCGCTGGAGTGCCTGGCTTTTGATACGGCCCCTGGTTAGAAACCTTGCTCTCCAGGGTCATTAGCCTTCTTTCTTCTGCAAAACTTCCCATCTAGGAGGCAGCTTCGGCACCACTGTTAAGTCTGAATTTGCTAGAATTTAACTCATCATCACAGACCATAAAAACCTCTGCTCCTTTAAGTCTCTCAAGTGTGTGAAAGCTGAATGCATAGGAAGGAGCTGCCTATCAATGTGTGTTTTGCCCTGTGTTCTCGGGGCAAAGAGGTATTGTTCAGCGGCGTTTCTTCAGTTCTTGAAGGTGGAAGGCAGTGCTTCTATTAGAAGCTTTGCTTTCTTCAAAGGGAAGCAATCAATGCAATTCTGCAAGTATGCTCTGAACCCTTCCTAGGACCTAAGAACAGTGCCAGAGGCCGTAGGACGGTGACCCTCACTCAAATGCTGGTGTGCAGGAGAATCATTGGGAGAGCTTCTGATTAGATAGGTCTGGGGCAAGCTCCAATTCATTTGTTTTTGAAAAGTGCCAAGGGATGCTGATGTGGTCTGTGGACCCTACTTTGAATTTCCCAGCTGTGAGAGACCCTTAATGAATTTCTAGGGTTTTGTGAAAAGACAGTCAGATATTCAAATTAGATAATGAGACAAGACATAACGCAGGACCAAATAACCCAAGCTCCCAAATGCACATCAGAGAGAGGGAATGTCAAGGGCCTTCAGGAGGTGATGGAAACAGTGTGGACCAGAAACATCAGACTAGTCAGTTGCCACTAGTCTGTGGTAGGAGTTGGGAGGTGGCAGGGTTTTGAAGAAAGGGCATGATATGGATGGGTCGAGGAGAGGGGAAAGCTCTCTGGGAGAGGAAAATAAAAGTGATATTTGGGGTGCCTGGGTGGCTCAGTTGGTTGAGCGTCTGACTCTTGGTTTTGGCTCAAGTCATGATCTCATGGGTCATGAACCCATGGGTTGTGAGATCGAGCCCCGTGTCAGGCTCACGGGTCAGCAGGGAGTCTGCTTGAAGATTCTTTCCCTCTGCCCACCCCCTTCTCTCAAGTAAATAAATAAATCTTTTTAAAAAAGGTGATATTTAATGATAATAAAGGTGATTATATAATCGAGAGTTTGCACTGAGAGTTGATGAGATTAGTTTTGCAGAGTACATAGTGTTAAAAAGAAGACCACAAACCCAAAATGGCATCACTTAGGTTAAGGGCCCAAGTCAGTAAACCAAGATTTATTAATACCTAACCTGACTTCAGTTTCACCCCCACACCCTTGAAATGGAACCTTTAACCAGCTAATATGGGAATTTTCTGCTCGGCACAGGAAATTTATTGATAAATCCTTTCCTTCCCCTTAGGAGGGAGACCTTGCCTAAAACAATGGATTCTTTGCTAATAATTTCCTTTTTTCCACTCCCTCTCTACCTATAAAAATCTTTCCTTTTCTGTAGCCCTTTGGAGTTCCCCTCTACTTACTTGCTAGGTGGGATGCTGCCAGATTCGTGAATTGGTTAATAAGGCTAACTAGATCTTTAAAATTTACTTGGTTGAATTTTTGTTATTTAACAGATTTGGTGGCAGCAAAGGGATTCAAAGTGAACTTCCAGCAGCATTTGGGGACAAAAAGAAACACAGTACCCCTGAACCCTTTGAGTTCACTGTGTTTCTCGCCATTTCTGAGGGCTGAGGGTGAGTTCCTCTAGGTTCTGAGTTCTGCTCTTTTTTCATTCGATTTCCCAATTTAATCAGCTTTCCTTTATAGAGCAGGTCAGTTGGGCTAGCAGACAGTTATGCCTGGAGCCCAATAGAACTGGCATGTTTGCTCAGAGTCCACTTGAACTGGCAGTTTTGCCCAGAGCCCAACTGAGCTGGCAGAAGGGTCTGCCCAGAGCCAAGCCCCTAGCCTTTCAGACCACAATTCCCAGATGGAAAACATCAGTAAGTTTCCACGGGGATTGGTGGTGGTGTGTGCAGACCCTCCTGTGGCCAGAGCGCAGTCACATTGCTTGGTTACTGCCGATGCATGAAAGTGCACGTTTTCGTTGGTCTTGTTTTGTATATATAAAGACTGTTGCTGGGGGATCTCAGAGGCCCAAAAGCCATGAAAAATGGTGGGCATGGGTAGAGTATTTAAAGGCTATTAGAGTGCTTGCTATGTCAAGTGTCAAGGTTAGATTGACACTACGTCATCACCAACCTCAAGAAAGCTTCCGTGCAATGAAGTTCACTATAAAACATGCACAACCCCCCACCCTGCAGCATATCCCTTTTAGGTAATAGTTCAGCTCTTAGAAACTCAAAGGCTTAGCTAATGGGATCCTTAGATCCTTGACTCTAGAGTCAAGCACCCATCTTGTTGCATACCTGCTTATTTTATGTCTAAGGAATATATATAGTCCCAGAAGTTATACATTTCTAGCAAAACCAGCAAAAATCCTACTAAGCTTGTTTCGTGTCCTGAGGAACTTGGCTTGGTAACTATCAGGTTGGGGGCCCCACAATGAGGCCAAACAGAAATGTGAGTCGCACCCCATTTGCAGCTAGATATAGCTGGACAGACATGAGGGTTCACTCTATTTGTGGCCAGTTCCTACCAAACTGCTGCCAGTCCTCAGGAGAATTACAACCTAGCAATACAGTGGTCATTATGGGGAATGATCAGATCATTTAAGAAGCACACTTGAAAGCAAGGATTCCCAAATTAAACAGAATGGGATACCTGTTTTAATTGGCAAGCTGAAGCTTCCAAAAGGTTTCAAAGTTTTAAAGTAGTTTCATTGCAAAAGGCTAATAAATTAAAGATGTAAAAAAGTACCTAAAACAGAAGGCTATAAGGCTGCCATACCTCCTACTGTTCTCCTTTCCTTGACTCCTCATTCTGCTGATCCTCTGTCTCAATTATTTTTCCACTCTGAAAAGACTACACAACTGAAAACCAAAGTCTGCCAACTTAATGGCCTTACAGACACCCCCATATCTACCTTAAACGGCCCCCATATGGGCTCCTCCCAGCATTGTAGAAATAGAGGGATTTTCTGGGAAACTGCTGTTATTCCCTTAAACAGCCAAGGGGAGGGGGAACCTTTGGAAAATACCAGAACCTCCAGAGGGGATCCTGGAAAAACTGGCAGAAGCCAGCAAAGGGTGAAAAATCTTACCAGAATTAGCGCTTCCATATCTCTGTCTGTAGTGCCCACTGGAGAGAGGAAAATAAAATTTCACGTCCCTGGGGGGCGGAGCAAGATGGCTGAGGAGTAGAAGACCTGGATTTCATCTGGTCCCAGGAATTCAGCTGGATAGGGATCAAACCATTCTGAACACCTACAAACTCAACAGGAGATCAAAGAAAAGAAGAGCAGCAACTCTCTGAACAGAAAAGCGACCACTTTCTGGAAGGTAGGACGTGCGAAGAAGTGAATCTGAGGCGATATTCGGGAGGATAGACGGCGGGGGAGGGGCCTCCTTCGGCCGCTTCTGGCAAGTGATAGAGCCACGGAGCACAAAATCGGAACTTTTAGAAGTCGGTTCCGCTGAGGGACGTCACTCAGGTGGCTAAGCGGGGGGTGGAACCCTCGTGGGACAGTGTGGTCTCAGGACCCTCGGGGTCACAGAAAGACTGGGGGTGCCTGAGTGTGGCAGAGCTCCCAGGTATCGGAGCGGGGAAGCCAGCTGCAGAGACGGAGCCGAGGCACGGGCTCTCAGCTCGGGGTTGTCATAGACCGTGATCCGCGGCACAGTCGGGCCACTGCTCCTCCAGCAGGGACCCAACAAGCGGCAGATCCGGGGAGACTCCCCTTCCTCCCCCGGGGAGGAGCAGCGCGGGAGCGCACCGCGGGGATCTGCTGGGTTTGGAGACTCCACACGGGGTCGGGTACCAGACATAGAAACGCGCGGTAACAGGCTGGGTGAGCACGGAGTGCGGCTGGAGACCGGGGACACAGGAGTGACTGACAGCTTTTCTCTGGGGGCTCGCTGAGGAGGGGCCCCGAGTTCTCGGCTCCTCCGGGGTGGAGACTGGGAGGCCGCCATTTTCACTCTCGGCCTCCAAAGCTGTACGGAAAGCTTGCAGGGAACGAAAGCTCCGGAGAGCAAACCCGAGCAGATTACTTAGCCCTGACCGGCAAGGGCGGGGCAATTCCGCCTCCGGCAAAGACATCTGGGAACCACGGCAACAGGCCCCTCCCCCAGAAGATCAGCGAGAACAGCCAGCCAAGACCAAGTTTACCGATCAATGAGAACGGCAGAACTCCAGCGCTAGGGGAATACAGCACATAGAATTCATGGCTTTTTTTACCATGATTCTTTAGTCTTTCAAAGTTAATTTTTTTAACTGTCTTTTTTTTTTATTTTTCTTTTTCCCTTTTTCAACCAACATCTTATCAATCACTTTTTTAAAAGCCATTTTAATTTTTCATTTTTAGGGTCATATTCTATCCCTTCATAGTAGTTACCCTAAATCTCTAGCATATGGCTTTGTTCTAGTCTCCTGCCTGATCACATTCTCTCCCATTTTTTTCTTTTTTTTTTAAAGCCTCTTCTTTCTTTTTTCAAACAACTTATCAATTCCCTTTATAAAATCTTTTATAATTTTCATCTTTACAGTCATATTCCATCTCTTCATCGTATTAACCCTTATTTTTGTACATATGTAAGTTTTTCTTTCTTTAAAATTTTGGGAGGCACTTTCTTCTAACAGACCAAAATACACCCAAAATCTAGTGTGTGGCACTGATCTATGCACCAGCCTGATCATATTTGATCATATTCTGTTTTTTTTGGTTTTGTTCTGTTTTTGTTTTTATCTTTCTGTTTTTCTTTTTTTCTCTTTTTCTTTTTTCTTTCTTTCCTTTTCTTTTCCCCTGGTTTCAGGTCTTTTCTGATTTGTGTAGAGTATATTTTCTGGGGACGTTGTTACCCTGTTAGCATTTTGTTCTCTCATTCATCTATTCTCCTCTGGACAAAATGACAAGACGGAAAAAATCACCTCAACAAAAAGAAGAAGAGGCAGTACCGACTTCCAGGGACCTAGTCAATACGGACATTAGTACGATGTTGCAACTAGAGTTCAGAATGATGATTTTAAAGATACTGGCTGGGCTTGAAAAAAGCATGGAAGTTATTAGAGAAACACTTTCTGGAGAAATAAAAGAACTAAAATCTAACCAAGTTGAAATCAAAAAGGCTATTAATGAGGTGCAATAAAAAATGGAGCCTCTAACTGCTGGGATAAATGAGGCAGAAGAGAGAATTGGCAATATAGAAGAACAAATGATGGAAAATAAAGAAGCTGAGAAAAAGAGAGATAAACAACAACTGGATCACAAGGGCAGAATTCAAGAGACAAGTGATACCATAAGACAAAACAACATTAGAATAATTGGGATCCCAGAAGAAGAAGAGAGGGGCAGGAGGTATATTGGAGCAAATTATAGCAGAGAACTTCCCTAATTTGGGGAAGGAAACAGGCATCAAAATCCAGGAGGCACAGAGAACCCCTCTCAAAATCAATAAAAATATGTCAACACCCCAACATCTAATAGTAAAACTTACAAGTCTCAGAGACAAAGAGAAAATCCTGAAAGCAACTCGGGAGAAGAGATATGTAACCTACAATGGTAGAAACATTAGATTG